>NC_066522.1:3532707-3796650 GCF_024679095.1 Eriocheir sinensis | reverse complement strand
GAACAAGATGGAGGAGGAGAAGGGGGATCTTAAGGCAGAGCTGAACAAGTGGAAGAAGATGAATGATAAATTGAAAGAGAATTTTGAGAGTTTTGAAGAGAAAATGAGGGTGAAAGAGGAGATGGTGAGGAGAGTGACTGAGAGAGTGTTTGAGAACCTGGAAGAGAGGGAGGAAAGAGAGAAAGAAGAATGTGATCATGTTTAATGTAAGGGAAAGCAGCAAGAATGATGCAAGAGAAAGGGAGATGGAGGACAAAGAGCTGTGTGAGTATGTGTTCAAGGACAAGCTTGGAGTGGAAGGAGTTCAGGTAGAAAAGGTGTACAGGCTGGGAGTGAGAGGGAGAGGGAGAAAGCGGCCACTAGTGGCATGTCTGAGTGACATGTACTCAAAGTGGGGAGTGATTAAGAGAGGCAAAGAGCTGAGTTATGTACGAGAGGAAGAGATTAAAAATATCAGGATTGGTGTAGATAAAACAAAGAAAGAGAGAGAGGAAGATGCAGTGCTAAGGGAAGAGCTACAAGAGAAAAGAAGGGAGGGAGGTAAATGGATAATAAAGAAAGGCAGGGTTGTGAGGGTGGCAGAGCATCAAGATAGGGAATGAGATGGGGAGAGAGGGGAAAGAAAAGGGGAGGGGGAAGTATTTGCAGCAGTGAAAGTTTTGAATGTGCAGGGGTTAACTAAAACTAAGGGGAAGGAAGTGGAGGAATTAGTTAAGGACAATAGTATAGTTTGTTTAATGGAAACCCAGAAAAAATGTAGGGAGGTTAATTTTGGCAATAATTTTGAAGTCTTAGACAATATGAGAGAGGAAAAGGACAGAAGGGGAGGAGGACTAATGATTATTTACAGAAAAGGAAAAGGAACATTATGTAAAATAGAAACAAAATGTAAGGATGTTTTACACACAACAGGAAAAATAGGAAAATGGGGGGTTAGATTAGTGTTAGTCTACTTTAGTGTTAGTGATGTAGAGAGAAACAAGGAAATAACACAAGAAATAGAAAAAATAATAGAGGAAAACCCAGAGCCTTTGATGATAATGGGTGACTTTAATGGACATGTGGGATTCAAGGGAACACAAAAAGTAAACAGGAATGGGGAAGTGATTATACAATGGATGGAAAAATATGGATTGATTATGTTAAATGATGACGAGAGGTGTGTGGGAGAAGTGACATGGAGCCGAGATGGACAGCAGAGTGTAATAGATTATGTATTAGTGACAGACAAGGTGTACAATAGGTTCCATAAAATGAGGATAGATGAAAAAAAGGAAGAATATGATCTTTTGATAGAGGTGGAATTAAGGGTAAAAGAAGAAAAGAGGGAGTTCAAGAAAAATGAATGGATTGAGAGGGAGTACTATAAAACAGATAAATCATCGCTAGAAAACTTTAGGAAAAAGCTAGAAGAAAGTGTGACAAGGAATAAGGTGGACAGTATTGGAGAACTGGAGAAAAAAATGAGAGAAACAGCAGATGCAGTGCTAAAAAGTGTATATAGAAGAAGAGAGAAAAAGCTAGGGGACAGCGAGGAACCAGCATGGATAAATGAGGAAATAAGGAAAGAAATAAAAGAAAGGAAGAAGTTAAACAGGAATAGGAGAAATGCAAAATGCAAAGAAGAGGAAGAAAGGTGGAAAAAATTATATGTAGAATAAAGAACAAAGGTACAATTAAAGATAAGGAAGGAAATGTACAAACAAGAGAAGATAACAAAGGAAATTAAGGATAAGAAAGATGGAGGGAAAAAGATGTGGGAGTATATAAGAATACTTAAAGGGGAAAAGGTTAAGGATAAAGACACTTTAAGGATATATGAGGAGGATGGAGTGGAGCTGGAGAGAGGAAAGGTGGGAGAGGAAGTAAAAGGTTTTTGGAGTGGAGTGTACAGAAAACATGGAAATGATATAAAGGAAGTTTGGAACACAGAGAAGAGAGAGGAGTATGTAAGGGAGTATGAACAGGTAAAAAAGGACATGGAGGAAAACAGGCTGTAAGGTTGGAGGATATTAATGAGCTGAGGGCAGTGGGGTGGCAGCACACTGAAAAATGTGGAATAGAAGTGAGAGAACACATGGAAATGACAAGAAGGATGAAGGGGGGATTCATCTATCTGGAAGAAGAAAGCATAAGGGAAGATAGAGTAATTAAATGTATCAATAGAATGAAAAATAAAAAAGCAGTTGGAACAGACAAAATAAAGCCAGAAATGTACAAAGAATTTGCCAAAAGTAAAGTATTACGGAAGGTGTTGGTTGAAGACCTTGGGGCAGTATTAGAGACAGGGAGGATACCAGAGGGATGGAGGGACTCTAGGACAGTCATGTTACCAAAGAAGTGTAGACCAAAGGTTAAAGAACTAAGGCCAATAGCTCTGACGAATGTAGGGTACAAGCTAATGATGGCTGTGATTAGATCTAGCTTGGAGGACCACATTAGGATAAATGGTATAGGTAAAGATACACAGGCAGGATTCACAGAGGGAAGCTGGATAGAAAACAACTTATTTATTCTAAGATATTGTGTAGAAGGAGCATATAAGATGAGGAAACCATTGATAGTAATCTCGATAGATTTTGCAAAGGCCTATGATAGTGTAAGAAGAGATAAGTTAATAGAAGTTTTAAAGGATAGCAAGGTAAACCCAGATATAATTAACTTCGTAGCAGGAGTTTATGTAAGAGATAGAACTAAGATAGAGATAGATAAAGAAGAGGAGGAGATAGAAATAGAAGTGACCAGTGGGATTAGACAGGGATGTACTGCCTCAACTACACTGTTTAAGATGATTGCTTTTAAAATAATTCAGGAGCTAGAGGAGCTAGAGTGTGGGTACAAAGATGAGGCATTCAGGATTACCTCACTCTTCTTTGCAGATGATGGCACGCTTTTGGCAAATAGTGTAGGGGAAGCAGTACAGGTGATAGAGAAGATGGAGCCTTAGCTAAAGAATATGGACTAGAAGTAAATAAGCAGAAAAGCAATATTATCATTTTTAATATGGAAAACAAACCAGAAAATATAGGGGGCATTAGTGTTGGGGATAGAATTAAATATTTAGGAATAATAGTCAATGACGAGAAGAACTGTTTTCAAATGCAAAAGGAAGAAATGTTCAGGAAAGCGAGAAGGCTAGCAAATATGACATACAATGTAATTGAAAAGAGCTGTTCAAGAATGTTAATAGGAAAGACTTATTGGAAAAATGTTGCACTGCCATCCATCCTGTATGGGGTAAATATAATAAACATCACAAAGACAGATATAAAAAAGTTGCAGAGGATAGAGAATGGGGTGTACAGGAAGATTTTGAGGGCACCAATGTATGCACAGGAAGCAGCACTCAGGGGGGAAATAGGAAGCTCCAGTGTTAAAAACAGGATAAGGGAGGGACAGTGGAAGTACTTAAGGTATGTTCTTGTGGTTGGAAACGATTTGGTGAGAAGGGTGGGAGAGGAGACGATAGAGAAGAGACAAAGTAGGTGGGTGAAAGATTTGTTGAATGAACTGAGAGCAACAGAGGGACTGAGTGTGAGTGTGAGGAATGAGACAAAGGAGAGTATAAAGCAGAGAATGAGAGAGGTGGATACAAGAGAGTGGAAGAGGCAAATGAATGAGAGAGCAAGCCTTAAGATATACAGAAAATGGAGACAGGAGTTGGGAGGACAAGAGGAGGTATACACCAACAACCAAGCCTCAGAAGTGCTATTCAGATGCAAGACAAACAACATGCAACTAAAAGACAGAAACAGACACCGGCAAGAGGAAACCAAGTGTGACATGTGTGAAGCTGAAAACGAAGACCTGCGACACTTCCTGCTAGTGCCCGGCATATGCAGAGGAAAGAATAAAGTGCGTGAGGCTGGAACAGCCTTACGAGGAAGAAGAGGACGATACCATTGGAAAAATTTTATTTGAAAATGAACACACCGAACAAACAAAAACAACAGTACACAAGTTTTGGACAATAAGAGAAAAAAGAATAAAAGAAAAAGGAAAACAATAGACCCAGACAGTAGACACATCAGGGAGTGCCGTTACAAAGGCAAAACTCCCGACCGACTACTACTACTACTACTGACCCGGAGAGACCCCACTGGAGAGCAGGGCCTGGATTCACTAACGAGTTACGTCGTTCGTAAGTCACAAAAAATGTCCTAAGGCAACCTTAGGCTGTTTTGGGCTATTCACTAAACACTTGCGACACTCTTCCGGCACCGTAACTTTACGGCAGTTCGAGACACCGCGTAAGTGATCTTAACCCGGACCTAAAGCAAATTTTCTCCACAAGACCACAACACAACGAGGAATGAAGAAGAGGAAGACCCGCTGCCAAAACAATGAACAAAACGTCACAGTGCTATCAAAACATCGCTTTATAAGGACATGTCAGCCGTATATACTAGCCAACCATTCACTGAAAATGTGGTGATTGTGCACTCCTACACTATTGAATCAAATATCCTGCTGTAAGCACTTTTGATAATATATTTGGAGGGCTTGTGATGCTCGCAGGAGATCCACCAGGGGGTAATGTGGGTACTCTACATGCTCGGTGAATGATTTAGTCTTAATTTGTAATACCTTAGACCACTAGCACAACCAAGGATGGGCCGGGCCCCACCCGTTTACCGTTGATGAGGTTTCAGGCCCTGCACCCCCAAAATTTCTCTTGGTTAGTCTTTTTCTCTCCCCTCCAATCTCCCTGAATACATTTCTGGCTGTCCCCCTGCTATTGTTTAGCAGATTTTACCGACCTATTTTAGAGACACAGACTATCCATTATTGGGTAAACTATCATGTCTTTTTCAGGAGTCAGTTAGGTAACATTCTAGTGTTTGCCCATACTCCCCCCTCCCCCCCATACAAGCCTGGGGACCTGGTGGGAATGCGGGGTTTCGGGTGGGGGACACGAAATCCGTCGCATTCGTGTATTTTTTTAGTGTGTGGGGGGGGGGGGGAACTCCCTAGATCTAGGGAAATTCCCTAAATTTAGGTAATTTTTCCTCCCACCACCACTAAAATAAGCGTTTGCGACGAATTTAGTGTTTCCCATACGAAAACCACGCACTCAGTGGATCCCCAAGCTTGTTTTGGGAGAGAAGCGTCGTGAACCCACCAAACGATGCTCACCTCACCATCTGGCGTGGCACCAGCGGCCTTCTGTGCTCACATAAACGCCTCCACCACTCATATGCCCTCTCACTAGTAGGTTTCTGTCCTCCAAGTAGAGTCCGTGGCACCAAACACAGTGTATCTTCATTGTTTATCACTGACACAAGTAAAACCACCGGCTAGCCGGGATCCATCCAACACCGCGCCTTTAACACTACTGCGGCTTGTGCAGGAAGTGCAGGCTCTCGAACCTCTTGCCCGAGCTGTTTGAACACGTGAATCCTTACTGACCGGATTTTGAATCTGCTTCACGGGCTCGTATTCCCAGCATACAAGGTGATTGTGGATATTGACTCCGTGCCTCCAGAATACGATAATACGCCTCCATATATCATAGTTAAAAAAAAAAAGAAAAAAAAAAGTACTTAAAAGTAAAGAAGCCGAATTAATCCCTTTCCCCCAACGATCTTGGGGGACCTGCGTGAACTCGGGGTATTTGGGTGGGGAAGCATATTTAAACTACTCCAACTGAACTTTACGACCTGGTCTCGCATGCGTGGGCTAATGGCTAACTAAGCGTACCATCACTAACCAAGCGTACCATCGGTAATTAGGTAAAGGTGCGTATTCTAAAAAAAATAAATAACCACGCGTGGTGGACCTGGTCTCACATGCGTGGGCTAATGACTAACTAAGCATACCATCGCTAACCAAGCAAGATGGCGCCACTATAAACACTCGCCTGCGCCAGAACGGGCTGGGCCGACCATCAGGCCCCACCGGGAAGAAGCCTTGGGCCGACCATCAGGCCCCACCGGGAAGATGCCTACCGGCGCAATAGGCAACAACGTAAAAAAAAAAAAAAAGCGTACCATCGGTAATAGTATTAGGTAAAGGTGCGTGTTCTAAAAAAAAATAATCACGCGTGGTGGACCTGGTCTCACATGCGTGGGCTAATGGCTAACAAAGCGTACCATCGCTAACCTAGCGTACCATCAGAAATAGTATTAGGTAAAGGTGCGTGTTCCAAAAAAAAAATAAATAAATAACCACGCGTGGTGGACCTGGTCTCACCTAGCGTATCATATCTAACCGGATCATTGGCAACGCTGCTCATATTGCAATGGCGTTGCCATGCAAACACATCGTCCGTATGTATAATATGCCCTTAAGTACAATATGGAGGCGTAATATCGTATTTTCAAGGTGCGGAGTGATTTTCAATAATTACCTTGCGTGGTTTCCGTACGTTGTAAAAAAAAAAAAACGGAATGTATGAAATTTCCCTACATTTAAGTAATTGTAAGGAATTTCCCTACATTAAGGGTATTTTTCAACCCCTCATAACTCAAAAACTATGCATTTGCGACGCATTTCATGTTTATCACCGCATTCCCCGAAGTCTCAATGGCCCCCTAGCCAATTTTGGTTGCGAGGGGTGAGTATGGGCAAACACTAGAATAATACCAGAACTTTCATAGCTGAATCATAGTATTAAACAGATCCCCATTAAAAAGCATCATAACGTACCACAAGAAATTAGTAATGTGCATCTCATATAGACTGCTCCTGCTAAGCAATTACCCATTTTTGCAACATGCAATATGTTTGTTGAATATTTTGGTAATTTAGGGGTGTTATAGATGATGTGTCTAGTAAAGGTAGGGTGAAGATGGGGGCATACACATAGCTGTGTGTGGCCTTGGTGCTCATCTCCATCACATGGTAACCTATTGCTTGTAAATTGCAACCTAGTAACACCTGTCAAGGTTTGATTCATCATCCAGTTCTATTCCCACTCATAGTTTCATAGCTACTATAATTGAGAAAGTATTTTATGATTTTAGGTTGAGGTAAAATATTTATATATATTGATACTTATTTCATGCAAAAAGGTTAAGTGAAAAATACCTAATTACTTCATTTTCTACTCATAGCATAACATTAAAACTAGAAAATAAAGGTTCTTTGTCCATAAACTATAAAAAAATCTTTCTCACCTTGAAATTCAAGTTATTTTTTGGTACTGACAAGTAAATAATGTTTCTGTTTTTAACTCAAATATGCACTTTTTTCATTTATGTAACCTAACCTTACTTAAGTACTGACTCATATGTTGCTGGCACAAGTTGAGAACATAATGAGAAAGTGGGCATTAATAAATACATTATTAAATATTTAAATGTGTTAAATAGTGTACTGGCAAAAAAATACAGGAAATCATCAAGCCAATTGGTGTATGGGTGTGTTTCGTTAAGAACTCGTTGGGGTTCTTCAGAGACAATGGCACTGCCCACTGTCAAAACACATTCCGCTCTACCTAGAAAATTTCCACCATGACTGCTGGCTCTAAAGAAATAGCTGGAAGCCAAGCTCTTTCTCGAGTCATCAGTTTTGATGACTCCAATCTCCCTGAATACATTTCTGGCTGTCCCCCTGCTATTGTTTAGCAGATTTTACCGACCTATTTTAGAGACACAGACTATCCATTATTGGGTAAACTATCATGTCTTTTTCAGGAGTCAGTTAGGTAACATTCTAGTGTTTGCCCATACTCCCCCCTCCCCCCCATACAAGCCTGGGGACCTGGTGGGAATGCGGGGTTTCGGGTGGGGGACACGAAATCCGTCGCATTCGTGTATTTTTTTTAGTGTGTGGGGGGGGGGGGGAACTCCCTAGATCTAGGGAAATTCCCTAAATTTAGGTAATTTTTCCTCCCACCACCACTAAAATAAGCGTTTGCGACGAATTTAGTGTTTCCCATACGAAAACCACGCACTCAGTGGATCCCCAAGCTTGTTTTGGGAGAGAAGTGTCGTGAACCCACCAAACGATGCTCACCTCACCATCTGGCGTGGCACCAGCGGCCTTCTGTGCTCACATAAACGCCTCCACCACTCATATGCCCTCTCACTAGTAGGTTTCTGTCCTCCAAGTAGAGTCCGTGGCACCAAACACAGTGTATCTTCATCGTTTATCACTGACACAAGTAAAACCACCGGCTAGCCGGGATCCATCCAACACCGCGCCTTTAACACTACTGCGGCTTGTGCAGGAAGTGCAGGCTCTCGAACCTCTTGCCCGAGCTGTTCGAACACGTGAATCCTTACTGACCGGATTTTGAATCTGCTTCACGGGCTCGTATTCCCAGTATACAAGGTGATTGTGGATATTGACTCCGCGCCTCCAGAATACGATAATACGCCTCCATATATCATAGTAAAAAAAAAAAAAAAAAAAAAAAAAAAACTTAAAAGTAAGGAAGCCGAATTAATCCCCTTCCCCCAACGATCTTGGGGGACCTGCGTGAACTCGGGGTATTTGGGTGGGGGAGCATATTTAAACTACTCCAACTGAACTTTACGACCTGGTCTCGCATGCGTGGGCTAATGGCTAACTAAGCGTACCATCACTAACCAAGCGTACCATCGGTAATTAGGTAAAGGTGCGTATTCTAAAAAAAATAAATAACCACGCGTGGTGGACCTGGTCTCACATGCGTGGGCTAATGACTAACTAAGCATACCATCGCTAACCAAGCAAGATGGCGCCACTATAAACACTCGCCTGCGCCAGAACGGGCTGGGCCGACCATCAGGCCCCACCGGGAAGAAGCCTTGGGCCGACCATCAGGCCCCACCGGGAAGATGCCTACCGGCGCAATAGGCAACAACGTAAAAAAAAAAAAAGCGTACCATCGGTAATAGTATTAGGTAAAGGTGCGTGTTCTAAAAAAAAATAATCACGCGTGGTGGACCTGGTCTCACATGCGTGGGCTAATGGCTAACAAAGCGTACCATCGCTAACCTAGCGTACCATCAGAAATAGTATTAGGTAAAGGTGCGTGTTCCAAAAAAAAAAAAAAATAAATAAATAACCACGCGTGGTGGACCTGGTCTCACCTAGCGTATCATATCTAACCGGATCATTGGCAACGCTGCTCATATTGCAATGGCGTTGCCATGCAAACACATCGTCCGTATGTATAATATGCCCTTAAGTACAATATGGAGGCGTAATATCGTATTTTCAAGGTGCGGAGTGATTTTCAATAATTACCTTGCGTGGTTTCCGTACGTTGTAAAAAAAAAAAAAAACGGAATGTATGAAATTTCCCTACATTTAAGTAATTGTAAGGAATTTCCCTACATTAAGGGTATTTTTCAACCCCTCATAACTCAAAAACTATGCATTTGCGACGCATTTCATGTTTACCACCGCATTCCCCGAAGTCTCAATGGCCCCCTAGCCAATTTTGGTTGCGAGGGGTGAGTATGGGCAAACACTAGAATAATACCAGCACTTTCATAGCTGAATCATAGTATTAAACAGATCCCCATTAAAAAGCATCATAACGTACCACAAGAAATTAGTAATGTGCATCTCATATAGACTGCTCCTGCTAAGCAATTACCCATTTTTGCAACATGCAATATGTTTGTTGAATATTTTGGTAATTTAGGGGTGTTATAGATGATGTGTCTAGTAAAGGTAGGGTGAAGATGGGGGCATACACATAGCTGTGTGTGGCCTTGGTGCTCATCTCCATCACATGGTAACCTATTGCTTGTAAATTGCAACCTAGTAACACCTGTCAAGGTTTGATTCATCATCCAGTTCTATTCCCACTCATAGTTTCATAGCTACTATAATTGAGAAAGTATTTTATGATTTTAGGTTGAGGTAAAATATTTATATATATTGATACTTATTTCATGCAAAAAGGTTAAGTGAAAAATACCTAATTACTTCATTTTCTACTCATAGCATAACATTAAAACTAGAAAATAAAGGTTCTTTGTCCATAAACTATAAAAAAATCTTTCTCACCTTGAAATTCAAGTTATTTTTTGGTACTGACAAGTAAATAATGTTTCTGTTTTTAACTCAAATATGCACTTTTTTCATTTATGTAACCTAACCTTACTTAAGTACTGACTCATATGTTGCTGGCACAAGTTGAGAACATAATGAGAAAGTGGGCATTAATAAATACATTATTAAATATTTAAATGTGTTAAATAGTGTACTGGCAAAAAAATACAGGAAATCATCAAGCCAATTGGTGTATGGGTGTGTTTCGTTAAGAACTCGTTGGGGTTCTTCAGAGACAATGGCACTGCCCACTGTCAAAACACATTCCGCTCTACCTAGAAAATTTCCACCATGACTGCTGGCTCTAAAGAAATAGCTGGAAGCCAAGCTCTTTCTCGAGTCATCAGTTTTGAGAGAAGTTTTGGGCTTTCCAGGATGTGACACACACACTCGCAAACACACAATTATATACTTTGAGAGTAAACATAGTAAAGTTGGGGGCATACACTCATCTCCGTAACATTGGCCCTTGAGCCTGTGGTGGGAGGGAGCCCATACCCCAGGACACAGGGCCAGTGTGACATCCGGGTTACCACAGTTTACCTTCCCCAGGTTTCCCCAGGTACCCATTTATCGACCAGCCCAAGAGGGAGGATGAACAGCTGGGAGAGCTGCACGCTGACTGCCCGGGCCTGCGGAGTAGAAGCCAGGCACGCTAACCATTAGACCACGGAGGCGTATAAATTTGAGTGACACAGGCTAAATGAACTTAATTATAATGCTTTTGAAAATCACTTAATCTGACTTCATATATATAATAACAACTTCTTTACTAATATAATTAAAGAAAGAACTGCTGGTGTACATGAACACAATCACAACTTAAATTGTAAGATAAGGGAAAAAATTATCTGACTCTTTAAAAAATAACTGCAGGACAATGTGGCTGAGCTTATTATACACTTAATAACATGTAAAACATATAGCACCTGTGGTGTGTGTACTATTTGGAGCAATTCTTCACAGCCTGCTATTCAACATTTTAATATGTTATTTCCTATAAAAAGCAATTAAATAAATTAAAAACACAAAACATGTTTGAAGAAAGCAAAAGAGACCTTTAGCGATGCATAAGAAATACATAATTTAATGCTCTGTATTATTCAACAAAATCCTGAAAAGCTCCAGCCATTGCAGTCATTCTGATTGCAACTATTCAAGGAAATCTACACATTTCTGCAAACTATCCAGTAATATGTGCTTGGTCTTGCTTCTTCGGAATCTTTTATCTTGTGTCCATCTTGTGTCTCCTGCTTGGAATTTTGAGGGTCCGACGCTGCACCACTGCTGGGACATATGGGCTGCTAGGTGTTGTAGCACCCGTTATACTTTCAGGTGACACTCAGTCTCCTGTAAAAGGAAAATTATTTGCTTGGTCATCATAACCAGGATCTTAGAGAGATAAATTTACATAGATTTACATAGAAAATCAGACCACACAGACCCCATGGTCCAGACTAGGTGGTCTGTCCTTAAACCTAAGTGATTTTACATTAATCAGATGGCTCCAAAACGTTGCTTTTCTACTCTAGTTAATATTAAGTTCAAGGAAGTGACAGTCGAGCTCGTTTTTAAAGGAGTCAATCGTGTTACACTGGACCACTGATGGTGGGAGCTTATTCCATTCTCGCACTACAACGTTGGTGAAGAAAAATTTGGTGCAGTCTGAATTTACTTGTCTACATTTGAGTTTTGTGCCATTGTTCCTCGCTCACAAAGTGTCATCAATCATAAACAATTTTGTTCTGTCTACATTCGTGAAACCATTAAGTATTTTAAAACATTCGATCAGTTTTCCTCGGAGGCGACGTTTCTCAAGAGAGAACATGTTAAGGGTGGAAAGCCTTTCTTCGTAGGATTTATTGCACAAAGAAGGGATCATTTTTGTTGCTCGACGCTGAACACCTTCTAGTTTAGCAATGTCCTTTGCATGGTGGGGAGACCAAAACTGTACTGCATATTCCAAGTGGGGTCTGACTAAACTATTGTAGAACGGAAGTATTACATCTTTATTCTTGAATAAAAAGTTTCTTTTAATGAAGCCCAACATTCTGTTCACTTTATTTGCTGCATCGATGCATTGATGTGAGAATTTGAGGTTTGCCGCGATTTTAATCCCCAGGTCCTTAACGCATTGAACGCTTGTGAGTTTAACGCCGTATGTTTCATAATCGAACTTCTTATTTTTTGTTCCAACTTGAAGGACCTGGCACTTGTCTACGTTAAAGGGCATCTCCCATTTATCCGACCAAGCTGAAATTTTGTGCAAATCCTCTTGGAGGTTTTGCCTGTCTTCGTCAGTGAGAACCGAGTTACCAATCTTTGTGTCGTCTGCAAATTTACTAATGCGATTATTGAGTCCAACATCCACATCGTTGATGTAAATAATGAAGAGCACTGGGCCAAGAACCGAGCCCTGAGGGACGCCATTAGTGACCGGCGCCCACTCTGAGTTAAATCCATCAATCACAACTCTTTGTTGTCTGTTGCTCAACCAATTCGCGATCCATTGGTTTACTTAACCATCAATGCCTATTTGCTTTAATTTATAAAGTAATTTATGATGTGGGACTTTATCAAACGCTTTCTGGAAATCAAGATAGACTACGTCCACTGATTTGGTTACGTCATAAATTGAGAAGAGATTGTTATAAAAGGTCAGTAGGTTTGACAGGCAGGATCTTTTGTTACAGAAGCCATGTTGTGAATTCCCAATTAATGAGTGGCTTTCAAGGTAACTCACAATTTTGTCTCTAATTATGCTCTCGAGTAGCTTACCTACAATTAAGTTAGACTAATGGGTCGGTAGTTACCTGGTATTTTTTTGTCTCCTTTCTTAAAAATCAGTGTCACGTTACCCTTTTTCCAATCCGAAGGGACGATGCCTTGTCGCAAGGACATATTGAATACGGTTGTGAGGGAGGAGAGTATTTCGCTCTTTGTTTCTTTAAGCAGTATAGGATATACTTTGTCGGGTCCGGGACTTTTATTTGTTGTAAGTGAATGGAGAGCTTTAAGGACTTCATCGGTTGTTATTTCAAAATTAGGCAATGCATGCTCGAGATTTACAATAGTACTGGTGTTGGTGGTAGCGAGAGGAAGACTGTAAGTATTAAACACCGAGGAAAAGTAATTGTTTAAGAGCTTTGCAATGTGTTGGCTGTCAGTCACTAGTGCACCGTCGCTGTTTGTTAAAGGTTCAATTCCACTTCTGATCGCCTTTCTGTTGTTTATGTAACTGAAGAAGGATTTCAGATTATTTTTACAGTTGGCTGCAATATTTTCTTCATATCTACACTTTGCCTGACATACTAATCTTTTTACTCGTCGCCTGGCATCATTATAAAGTCTAATGTTTTCAGGCGTGCTTTGTTCTTTCTTTAACCTGTAAGACAATTTTCTCTCCTTGACCAAGTGTTTAATTTCGCTATTAAACCAAGGTGGGCTTTTATTAGTGTTATTTCGCTTCTCGCACAAGGGGACGAATGTGTTCTGCTGAGTGAGTAAATGATTGTTAAAGCTTAGCCAGGCTTCCTCTACATTGCCGTCATCTGATAGTTGTATTTGTTAGTTTTTGTCGGATTTCTACGAAGTTAGATCTCTTGAAATTGGGCACCTTTACTTTATTTTCAGTCACTGATGTTTGAGCTCTAATGTTGACGTGTACTAATTTATGATCTCAAGAACTGAGGTGTTCTCCTACCGTGACATTACTGACTAGGTTATCTTGGGTCATTATAACAAGGTCGAGTATGTTATTTTGTCGAGTTGGTTCAGAAACCACTTGGCTTTGATAAATTTCTTCTAGAAATTCGATCATTCTATGTGACTCACCTTCTGTACCTGACAGTGTCGCCCAGTTGATATGGAGGAGGTTAAAGTCTCCTAATATCAGTGAGTCGTTGTTATTAAGTGACTGCCTTAAGACGCTGTACATTTCAAGGTCGTCATCGAGTGATTGCCCGGGAGGCCTGTAGGTGACAGATATATTTAAATTGAGTTTTGCAATGTTTACTCGCACGCACAAATGTTCAACGTTACTGTCTCTTGGTGTTTTGTCAGTGGGTTGTAAATAGCTTTTGACAAAAAGGGCGACGCCACCGCCTCTACGGCCTTTCTGTTGTTTATGTAACTGAAGAAAGATTTTGGATTATTTTTACAGTTGGCTGCAATATTTTCTTCATATCTACACTTTGCCTGACCTACTAGTCTTTTTACTCGTCGCCTGGCATCATTATAAAGTCTAATGTTTTCTGGCGTGCTTTGTTCTTTCTTTAACCTGTAAAACAATTTTCTCTCATTGACTGATTGTTTAATTTCACTATTAAACCACGGTGGGCTTTTATTAGTGTTAATTCGCTTCTCGCACAAGGGGACGAATGTGTTCTGCTGAGTGAGTAAGTGATTTTTAAAGCTTAGCCAGGCTTCCTCTACGTTGCTGTCATCTGATAGTTGTATTTCTGTTGTTTTTGTCGGATTTCTACGAAGTTAGCTCTTTTGAAATTGGGCACCTTTACTTTATTTTCAGTCACTGATGATTGAGCTCTAATGTCGACGCGCACTAATTTATGATCGCAAGAACCGAGGTGTTCTCCTACCGTGACATTACTGACTAGGTTATCTTGGGTTGTTATAACATGGTCGAGTATATTATTTTGTCGAGTTGGCTCAGAAACCATTTGGCTTAGATAATTTTCTTCTAGAAATTCGATCATTCTATGTGACTCGCCATCTGTACCTGACAGTGTCGCCCAGTCGATATGGGGGAGGTTAAAGTCTCCTAATATCAGTGAGTCGTTATTATTAAGTGACTGCCTTAAGACGCTGTACATTTCAAGGTCGTCATCGAGTGATTGCCTGGGAGGTCTGTAGGTGACATATATTTAAATTGACTTTTGCAATGTTTACTCGCACGCACAAATGTTCAACGTTACTGTTTTCCGGTGTTTTGTCAGTGGGTTGGAAATAGCTTTTGACATAAAGGGCGACGCCACCGCCTCTACGGTTTACACGATCTTTGTTGAAGAGTCTGTAGCCATCTATGTTGTATTCGGAACTTAAATCAGTATTTGTGGTGTCGATAAATGTTTCGGTTATAGCAATTATGTCAAAATTTTCTGTTAGAGCAAGACATCTCAGTTCATCAAATTTGTTTCTTAGGCTACGCGCATTGAAACTAAGGATTTTTAAGTTATCTAGAGGCTTGGTAATAGAGGTGGTGGTACTAGCGGGATCACGGTTACGGGTTTGTTGTGATGCACGGCGTCTATTTACACGGGTGGGGTGGAGGGACGTGGCTGTGACTCGTTTTTTGCTCGGATGATACATACTGCGTCGTTGAGGAGCCTTCCGAATTTGGCTGCCCCGATGGGAGACAGGTGCAATCCGTCCCTGTGGAAGAGCTCACTTTTTCCATAGAAATTGTCCCATGCGTTGAAGAGCTCCACGTCAAGCTCCCTACAAAGAGTCTGTAAGCGGTTGTTTAGGCCGAAGGCCTTACTGAAAAAGTCGCTCTCCGCCCAAGTCCATGGTAGAACTCCTGAAATCAAAATGTTAGGGGATTTAGACTTATACTGCTGGCTCCAGGAGTTCCTCAGACCGGGTCGTGGTGACGTCGTTCGTACCTGTGTGAATAACAAACAGTGAATCATTAGTAGCCTGGGGTGAGATCTCAAGAGCAGCAGTTATATCGTCGATCCCAGCACCAGGATAACAATAGTTCCGTCTTCGACAAGGAACTCTGCCGCAGAACTCAACGACCTGCTGGTGAATCATGGAGTCATCCACCAGGAAGGTGCTCTCCTGCTCGTCCTCCTCCTCCAGAATGGCAAACCTGTTGAAGCAATGAACAGGATAAATCGCTTGTCTGGCTGGTTTGGCTCCTCCATTCACGACGGTGAAGCCATCATGGGCGGTGCCACTAGCATCCTCCCGTTGCGTGGTGTTGTCCGCTGGTGTCGACAGTACCACTGAGGGCAAGGGGGCGGTTGGAGAAGGGTTTGGCACCACAGCAACGTTAGCCTGGATGAATTCCTGCAAGGAGGCAACAGTGCGAGAAAGCTCTATTATTTTATTCTGACCTGCTTCCATCTTCTCTTCTTGCTCCTGCAGTCTTGTCTCGAGATGCTGCCTGGTGAGAGAAAGCTCTATTATTTTATTCTGGCCTTCTTCCATCTTCTCTTCCTGCTCCTGCAGTCTTGTCTCGAGATGCTGCTTGGAGAGACACAGTCGACAGAAAGCAGAACGCCCTGTAAAAAAGTGAGCTGAGAAGCTACCGTTACAAGTACTGCACTTCTTAGGCGCCATCTTAGTTGAAATGAAAGAGATAAAAACACAGAGTGAAGGGGATTAGGAAAGGGGGTGAGGTGTGTGAGAGGTAGTTTAGTAATGGAGGAAAAGTGAGAGAGAGGAGGAGTAGGAAGGGATGTGAGGTGAGTAAAGAGGGGGAAAGAGAGGCGGTGAGTGAGGTGTGTGAGATCAAGGAGGGTTAGGAAATAGGTGAGGTGAGTGAGAGGGGGTTTGGGAAAGGAGGTAAAGTGGGAGAGAGGAGGAGTAGGAAGGGATGTGAGGTGAGTGAGATCAAGAAGGGTTAAGAAAGAGGCGAGGTGAGGTGGGTGAAGGAATGGGTAAATAGGATGTGAGGTAAGGTGAGTGAGGGGGGGAGGGCTTAGAAATATGTGGAGGTGAGGGAGGAGTAGGAAGGGCTAATCCTCTAGGGGATTTGTAGTGAGTAGGAGCAAAAGGGATGTGAGGTGAGCGAGGGTGGGGGGGCTTAGGTGAGGTGAGGGAAAGGGGTGTAGGAAGTGTTAATCCTCTAGGGGATTTAAAAAGGGTGTAGTGAGGAGGAGCAGATTGAATCCTCAGGGAATTCAATGGGTGAGTTGTCGACACCCAAATCATGCGTGAAACACTCGGGAACACAACACACTCGGAACACACGAAACACTCAGAAACTCAAGCATAAGCACGATTAAACACCCTCAAGTCACTCGCAAAAACACCGGAAACACAACAGCACACTCAAAACACTCTGAAACCCACGTAGAGCACTCGGAAACAACCAAATCACACGCAAAAGCACTGGAAACACAACACACTCAAAACACTCTGAAACCCACGCAGAACACTTGAAAACAGCCAAATCACACGCAAAAACACCGGAAACACAACAGCACACTCAAAACACTCTGAAACCCACGTAGTACACTCGGAAACAGCCAAATCACACACAAAAACACCGGAAACACAACACACTTGAATCACTCTGAAACCCACGCAGAACACTCGGAAACAGCCAAATCACACGCAAAAACACCGGAAACACAACACACTTGAAACACTCCGAAACCCACGCAGAACACTCGGAGACAGCCAAATCACACGCAAAAACACCGGAAACACAACACACTTGAATCACTCTGAAACCCACGCAGAACACTCAGAAGCAGCCAAATTACACGCAGAAACACCGGAAACACAACACACTTGAATCACTCTGAAACCCACGCAGAACAATCGGAAGCAGCCAAATCACACGCACAAACACCGGAAACACAACACACTTGAAACACTCTGAAACCCACGCAGAACACTTGGAAACAGCCAGATCACACGCAAAAACACCGGAAACACAAATCACAGAGGCAACCACAGGCAGACCCACTCGCAGAAACCACAAGCGAACACACACTAAACACGTGTCGGGAAATCACAGGCAACACACAAAGTCCACAAGCGAGAACACACAAACGCACGTGAAAGCAAACGCAATCCCAAGAGCACAACGAAAACACAGGGTTGACAAGGTGTGAAGCGCGGGTAAGCGAGGCTGTGGAGCGCAGCGGGGTGAGGTCACGTCCGTCTCTCAGGAGAGGTTGGGTGTGAATGAGAGAGACTTAATCTGTGGAAATGAAGACAACAAAGAAATACAATGACTAAGTTCTAATAGTGAATTTAAAATATCTATGTTATAATAGGAAGTTAGTTTATCTCAAGCACTATGAAAGAGCTTTTTACTTATTGTTATTGCACTTATAGTAGAGAAACTGTTTTAAGCCATAATGCAGCAAGTTGCTCTTTGGAAAGTATTCAGTTTTATCTACTTCCCAATAGCTGAGCAGCTGACAATGTCTGAGCTCCGCTCCTAATCCTAGCCACATTATTGGGCAGTGCCCTGGTGGCAGAAGTGGCAAATCTTAATGACTGATATGTTTGCTAAGCTCTGCTGCTCAGTAGCCAGCCTCACCTCTATGAAAATACTGAAATGACATCACATACTGGTGTGTGTGCCCCCATATCCCTTCCCCTCTCCATGGTGAGATAACTTGGTGCATGCTAGTATTTTACACTTTTACCTACAGAGGAGGTCAAAACAAGGTCATGAGACTGATTTACATAGATTTACATAGAAAATCAGACCACACAGACCCCATGGTCCAGACTAGGTGGTCTGTCCTTAAACCCAAGTGATTCTACATTAATCAGAAGGCTCCAAAACGTTGCATTTCAACTCTAGTTGATATTAAGTTGAAGGAAGTGACGGTTGAGCTTGTTTTTGAAGGAGTCAATTGTGTTACACTGGACCACTGACGGTGGGAGCTTATTCCATTCTCGCACTACAACTTTGGTGAAGAAAAATTTGGTGCAGTCTGAATTTACTTGTCTAAATTTGAGTTTTATGCCATTGTTCCTCGTCCGCAAAGTGTCCTCGATCATAAACAATGTTGATCTGTCTACATTCGTGAAACCATTAAGTATTTTAAAACATTCGATCAGTTTTCCTCGGAGGCGACGTTTCTCAAGAGAGAACATGTTAAGGGGCTACCCAACAACTGGGAGGCCAAAAAATGGACCACCAACCCAATTTTTTTTTTTGCTGATTTGAATAGTAAAAATATATAAGAAAACAGTGATGTAAAGATTTTTCCTCAAAAATGTTTTAAATACCATTTAAAGGGACGGCGGGCGTATGCATTTTAAAGCACCGCGGGACTTTAAACTCTATACACCCGCCGTTTATGGTTAGTTTTCGCTTCTTTTCTTCCTTGTTTTCCGCCCTCATGCGCTCCACTTGCTGCCAGGAGGTTTACAGAGTTGCTAGACGTACGTCGAAGTGTGTTTGCGAGCAGATCCAGGCGGTCACGGCCAATCAGTTACCCCGTAAACACTGATGAGTGCATTGTGTCACGCTCCATCGCCACAACACTCGCCTTCTTTACGGATCGTTCACCCCTCTTATGTTGTCTTGTTGTCAACATATTATTGGGGACACAGCTATGGCTCCTCGAACAAGAGAAAGATTCAAGAAGCTACGTGAGGCTAGAAGGAAGAAACGAAGAGACAAAAATCAAGAGGAACAGGAGACTGGCGCGAGGCTCGGAACACCACCACCACCGCCGCGGGCAGGACGCCGTGACTCATCACCGCCTGGGACACCACCACCACCACAACACGTTACCAGGTCAGGCTTCAAACTGAGTAATGTTCCTGCACTAGAAGAAGAGAAGAAGAGTGACAATATCGATACAAAATATGTGATTGTAGATGAGGAAAGCCTTCTACAATGGGTGAAGAGTTTGCGTATTGCAGTTGTGGGAAAAAATGTATGCTGGTAAAATAAACCCCTCTGCAGTGATTTGGCACTGTGAAAACACCCCAGCAGTGAGGTATTTTACCGATAAAAGCACAAGAAGACAACAATAAGACACCAAGAATAAATACGACAGGATTCGTGGGTAAGTTCTGAACAAATTTCGTTCTTGTAACTACATTAAATATTGATATTGTACGGTGATTCATTGTTATTTTATTCAGTATATGTGAGGGACTTTTGTGTGTGAAAATAAATCAAATCGCGCTATATTTGTCATAGATATGTGATAACTAAATCTTTAAACGCGTTTATCTCAAAACATCAAATTTACAAGTTTAAAAGAAAATGCTAAATAGAAAAACATTTGCAGCTCCTTGAAAATGCTCATAGATATACATGAAGGGATTGTCTACATCGCCACAATTCTATTTTTTGGGAATAGTGAGAAGTTTAGCCTCGGGGGAATTTAATGATGGGAAAAAGTGACGTCATAACTTATACCAAATTTCGACAGCTATTTCTAGACGCGTATTGACAGTTATGACAAAAAACAAATTGTGGGGCTGTTACTATGTTATTTAAGTAACACCATACAAAATCTGAAGTCTCTAGGACAAATTTCATAATTTGGATTAACGTATGACGTCATACATTCATAACATCATAACGCTATGCACTAGCATGTTCAAATTTTGACCCAATCTCGGCACCTAGATTTTAAACAGACCCTGAAAGTTTGAAGAAAAAGTACTGCAAACTTTTTTTTTTAATGAATATTATTGTCCAGTTGTTGGGTAGCCCCTTAAGGGTGGAAAGCCTTTCTTCATAAGATTTGTTGAGCAAGGAAGGGATCATTTTTGTTGCCCGACGCTGAACACCTTCTAATTTAGCAATGTCCTTTGCATGGTGGGGAGACCAAAACTGTGCCACATATTCCAAGTGGGGTCTGACTAAATATTGTAGAATGGAAGTATTACATCTTTATTCTTGAATACAAAGTTTCTTTTAATGAAGCCCAACATTCTATTCGCTTTATTTGCTGCATCGATGCATTGCTGTGAGAATTTGAGGTTTGACGCGATTTTGACCCCCAAGTCCTTAACGCATTGAACGTTTTTGAGTTTAACGCCGTGCATTTCGTAATAGAATTTTTTATTCCTTGTTCGAACTTGGAGGACCTGGCACTTGTCTACATTAAAGGGCATCTCCCATCTATCCGACCAAGCTGAAATTTTGTGCAAATCCTCTTGGAGGTTTTGCCTGTCTTCGTCAGTGTGAACCGAGTTACCAATCTTTGTGTCATCTGCAAATTTACTAATGCGATTATTGAGTCCAACATCCACATCATTGATGTAAATAATGAAGAGCACTGGGCCAAGAACCAAGCCCCGAGGGACGCCACTAGTGACCGGCGCCCACTCTAAGTTAAATCCGTCAATCACTACTCTTTGTTGTCTGTTGCTCAACCAATTCGCGATCCATTGGTGTACTTGACCATCAATACCTATTTGCTTTAATTTGTAAAGTAATTTATGATGTGGGACTTTATCAAACGCTTTATGGAATTCAAGATAGACCACGTCCAGTGATTTGGTTACGTCATAAACCGTGAAAAGGTCGTTATAAAAGGTTAATAGATTTGATAGGCAGGATCTTTTGTTACGGAAGCCATGTTGTGAGTCCCCAATTAATGAGTGGCTTTCAAGGTAGTTACCTTGAATTTTGTCTCTAATTATGCCCTCAAGTAGCTTACCTACAACCGAAGTTAGACTAATGGGCCTGTAATTACCTGGTACTTTTTTGTCTCCTTTCTTAAAAATCGGTGTCACATTAGCCTTTTTCCAATCTGAAGGGACAATGCCTTGTCGCAAGGACATATTGAATATGGTTGTGAGGGAAGACAGTATTTCGCTCTTTGTTTCTTTGAGCAGAGTAGGATATACTTTGTCAGGTCCAGGACTTTTATTTGTTTTAAGTGATTGGAGGGCTTTAAGGACTTCATCGGTTGTTATTTCAAAGTTAGGCAATGCATGCTCGGGATTTACATTAGTACTGGTGTTGGTGGTAGTGGTGGGAGGACTGTTAGTATTAAACACCGTGGAAAAGTAATTGTTTAATAGGTTTGCAACATGTTGGCTGTCAGTCACTAGTGCACCGTCGCTGTTTGTTAAGGGTCCAATTCCACTTCTGATCGCCTTTCTGATGTTTATGTAACTGAAGAAGGATTTCGGATTATTTTCACAGTTGGCCGCAATAGTTTCTTCATATTTATGCTTTGCCTGACATACTAATCTTTTTACTCGTCGCCTGGCATCATGGTAAAGTCAAATGTTTTTGGGCGATCATGGACAACTTGGAGGATAAAGTCGATCACGGCTAAGAACTGACAGAAAGACATGTTTATAATGTTACCTTAAGGATACCTTCATGCAGGTTAACAAAAAAGTTTCACTCACTAGCACGTTCTAGCAACAATATACCATTACTAAGCTGACTCACCGCATGACAAGTGATTGGCTTACTTGAACTTCCTCACTTCCATACTCACGGTGGGGCAGACAACATCGCCTGCCTCTGTCACAGACAGTGCCTGTCTCTGTCACTGGGCCACGTGCTGCACAGGCGTTGTGGTTCCTGTGATTGGCTACTGTCTCTAGAGTACGTATGTATATCGAGCACTGCCATTGGTTGAACGAAAAATGTCAACAACACACTATGCCGTCTGTCGGCGGGAGTGTGAAACAGCGTTAAGGCAGGAAAGTCTAAACATGACGGACTTTACATTTTTTTGTGAGTCTCAAGATATGACATTCTTATCTCCGCCATATTGGATCCACTTAAGATTGTTGTATCTGCAAGGCGTAAGTGAATCTGGGCCCAGAAAAACAGGTGATTCTGTGGTGAACTATTTTTGGGGGGCCGGGAATGTTGGGGGATATTAGAGCATTTTGGAGAAGGTGTAGGAAGTGGCAATTGGTAGGAAGTAGTTCTCCTAAACCAGTGCCTCTTCATCCCATTCCTGTTGTGGAGGAGCCCTTTTCAAATATAGTAGTTGACGTGGTAGGCCCATTGCCACGGACGATCGAGAGCTGGAAATGAGATTCTTCTCACACTGATGTGTAGGGCAACCAGATACCCAGATGCTATACCTGTGTCAAGTACTGTGTCTCGTAAGCTGATTCCCAGGTTGATGGACGTATTCAGTAAGTTCGGGGTCCCTAGGGTGGTTCAGACTGACCAGGGAAGTAACTTCATGGGAGGGCTCTTCAAGCAGACCATGTCTAAAATGGGAATTAAACATGTTGCTTCATCCCTTTACCATCCCCAGAGTTGAGGATGCCTCGAAAGGTTCCATAGGACCCTTAAGAGCGTCCTCATTAGGTATGCCTTTGAGAACGATCGAAACTGGGATGAGGGTATTCAGATCGCTCTCTATGTGATTCGCTCCGTGAAGCAGGAGAGACTGCATGGGTTACTCCCCGTTCGAGTTAATGTTCGGTAGGATCATTAAGCCAAGGGAGAACCTCATGATCTTGTACGAGGTGTGCATGGAAGAAGGGGAGACTGAGAAGCTTGCTGAGTACGTAGTCAAAATGAGGAAAGGAAATGAGGAGTGTGCCCGGCGATAAGTGTCGGAAAACCTAGAAACAGTCCAGGCAAAGATGAAGATAACTTATGATTAGAGAGCAGTAGA
Source organism: Eriocheir sinensis (assembly GCF_024679095.1). Lineage (NCBI taxonomy): Eukaryota > Metazoa > Arthropoda > Malacostraca > Decapoda > Varunidae > Eriocheir > Eriocheir sinensis. The sequence continues at coordinate 3,773,371 of NC_066522.1, read as the reverse complement.
GAGAACCTTTGAGCCAGGAGACAATGTATTATTGTTTAATCCTGTAAAAATACCTCTGCAGGCTAGGTATCGGGGCCTTTTTCATATCGTCAGGAAGTCTGGGGCAGTTAACTATGTTTTGTCCACCCCCGGCAGGAGAAATGAGATGAAGATGGTTCATATAAATCTCCTTAAGAGATATGAAAGTGAGGTGGCAGAAGTGGCGGTAACCACGGCTGACGATGAGGGAATGCCTAGCTGGACAGACTGAAAGTAGAGTAATGGAGGACTTCTCGCTCAACGAAGCAGACGCACGCCTCAGTAACTCTGACGTGCTGAGTGACCTTATGGGCAAGCCCTCCCACCTGGGGTAGGAGCGAAGGAGGGAACTGCAGGAGATCTGGCAGTCTATCTTGGCCCATGGAACTCCTCAGGTATGTCTTGATGAGCTTCAGTTTGCTGAAAGACCCTTCACAAGAGGCAACTGATATCCCCAGTCAGTCAAAGCCTCAGTGCAACACGAAAGTTAGCGAATCCTTCACCATATTTCTTAATGAAGACAAGGCGTTCTGGAGCCGTTTCTGGAATTCTCTTCTTCACTAGGAACTTTAAATCTTGCACTTCTTGACAGAGCTCTGAAGCTGATGTCTTCATATTATTTTTGGGCCACGTCCTTGCAAACTGTGTCAATTTCTTGTTCATTCTTACAAAATAACTTTAGGGCGCAGAACTCCAAAATGGCCATCTATCTCCCGAAGTCGAGCACTTCTTGACTGCACTTCTTCAACAAGTCGATCAACTGCTACAAAAAGTTTTCGCTTCATGTCAAGCTGAGGGGTGAGTGGTTCATCCCTGGCCAATTCTCCAGGCATACACTTTTTTTCGGCGCACTCGTTTAATTTCGATTTCTACCTCCCACTTGTTGCACAGTTCTATGCTTTTGGTGACTGCTTCATGGGCACTGATATCCCGGTTCTCTTGTAACCATGTGGTTAATGCTTCAAGGGCTTCATGAGCATCCTAAAAAGTCATCTCAGGACACTGGAGGCGTTTTTTAACAATATCCATCTTTCTCAAAACTGGGGTCCAGAATGAAAGAAGTGCCAAGAATTTAAAATTAAGAATTCCTTTCAAAAGTGCCTCACTGTCTGCCCGTGACTCAGCTGTGAAATTTTCTGATGAAGATATATTTTCTAGGGCCCCCAGCACTCCATCCAATTCAGTCTCAAGGGCATGGGTGGCATCTGCCCTAGAGCTCCATTGGGTTAGTGCTACTCTTCAGAGTTGTAGCAGTAATTTTCTTCATTGCATCCCACCTTCCTGTGCTTCGGCTGAAGAAATTGAAAACTTCGTTAAGCACATTGAAAAAGGTCATTGAACCCACATCAGCTTTAACTGCATCTGCCAAGTTGAGACTATGATTGTTAAAGTTAATAAACACAATTTTTGAGTTTTTCACATAGTCGACGTTGAACACCTGTGTGTTTCCCAACCATGACACTGGCATTATCAAAACAAACAGCCCTGCAATTGTTGAAGTCTAAACCAAAGGACTCCAGGCCACTACGAATTCCTTCCTCAATGGTTTCAGCATTTTACCCCTCAAGCTTCATGCACCCTAGAAATGTTTGTTTCACAGCAAATTGTCCTTCTTTCAGAACTACATAGCGTACAACTAAGGAATGTTGATCCTGGTGTGAGATATCTGGAGTAGTCACACATGACACCATAATATTTGCTCTCCTTAACATCTGCCACAAGTTTTTCTCGTATGGCTTTAGCCAGCAAGGCAATGCATTCATTTTGTATCACTGGAGATAAGTAAATAGCCCTTCCTTTAGCCCCATCTTTGTTTTTATCCAAGTGTTTTTGGAGAACTGGATCAGAGTCAGCAATGAATCATATTAGTGCCATGAAATTCCCTTCTCTTTTCATATCTGATGTGTCAACTGTGCCAATATAGTCAATGCTTCCTTGGAACGCCAAATTTCTGGAAGCCAAGATTTACGCAAGTTTGGTTTACGCGTTTTTTAAATAACGCGGGGTGCAAAATCCAAATAAATGTTTAATTTACACATTTTTTCACTTATATGCAATATTTTATGGAGTGGCCACCAGATGTCTCACGCAACTGGACTCACACGGTGCTGCGGCCACACAGCTAAGCTCAGTTCTTCCCGCACGCTACTTGAACAACAATACAGTACCCATGCTGCCACGCTACTCAACAATAGGGGTGGGCAGGTACTGGTACCAGTACCGGTACTAATGGTACCAGCTATACGGTACGGTACCGGTATCAGACTGCTCGGTACCGGTACCAATACTAGCCAGTCGCTCATGGTGTCCCTCATTTCTTCCTCACACGAGTGAGGCTGAGACCGAGTGCCTGAGTGGATATCTGGGTGATATGGATATTCTCTCTCTCTCTCTCTCTCTCTCTCTCTCTCTCTCTCTCTCTCCACTGAATGAAGTGAATATTTATTTTTTGATAGAAACCTACCTCTTGTTTGATTAACATTGTTTTTGATTTACGCGACCTCTTCAAGGACACAATACTCGCGTAAATCGAGAGTTACCTGTACAGGAAATAATTCGCAACAGTATCTGTCTTCCTTTGTATCTCTCAGCATTCAATTGCCTATAGCAAATTCCTTATCATAACCCTTCTCCTCCCTAAGGCATTCCTCTGCCTCTTTCCATGCAAGGAAGGCTTTTCAGTGCCAGGTTGTAATCTCATGTACAGCAATAGGAGTACTACTGTCCTTCCACTTCCCTCCACCATTAAATCCTTCCGGTGACTCGAACTTGGAAATTGCATTCTGTGGAGTATGTGGAAACAGAACACAGCAAAAACAGTATGTTGCTTCTTTGGCTGGTGAGTAGAGCAGACAGATTCTCTTCACAATTTCACCTTTACCATCTGCAAGTTTCCTGTAGAACCATATGCCTCAGTCATTTTTCTACCCTTACTTCCAGTAACAAAGGGCCCTTTTGAATACTGAACTTTTTCAGCTCCAATAGAAACAAGAGTATCACGGACATCAGATGTCAAGTGGCCAAATGGAATCAATCCAAAGTCGCTTCTCTGAATATACTCAAGTCCTGCTCTTCCCTCACAATTAGGTTCTTCCTTACACTCCTCAGCCTCCCGATCACTTCCTGATCTCTTCCTTATCAGGCTCAGACTCAGACTCCTCAAATAAATCCCTAGACTCCTTTTCCTCTGTATCTTCACATTCACTCACGAGATCTTCATTTAGAACACAAGTTTCACTCTTTTTAGTCTTCACAATGAAGGTGTTTAATGAACCAGCAAGCTCCTCATCTTCCATCTTTCGCTTCTTTCTCATCTTTTTGTATGCGCTTCCACTTAACCGAACACGCTTTGGTGGCATAGCAAGTAGCAAAGGTCGAGAATCTGAGAAAAAGAAAGTAATAATATTAATTTCGTACTAATTAAAAGTATGACCTGGGGCTAATCCTTGGGCCACAATAATTGTTTAAACTTAAATTCCTTTTGTTGTAAATAATGATGGTAAATCATCATATATTCAAACGAATAAGTTTTCAAGCAGACCTAAAATAAAAAATAAAGGAGAGTAGCCTATAGGTTAGATACCACTGGACCTTACAGAGGCTCGATTTTATAGTTTTGCTGGCTATTAGGTACATAAATTAATAAGTGAAGCTTTTTTTGCCTTACCCGTAATTGAAAAGGTAATCAATTACTTTATTTCTGAGTCTCAGTGTGTCGGTGGACTTTGGATTTCTGGCAGGAAGAGCAGGACCGAACCCAGTTCCCCGCATCGTGGGAGATGCCGTGCCATACGAACGTTTGAGTTAGCAGTTGTATTGTCGCTCGTCCTGAAGGATGTAACAGGTCGTGGACCAGGTCGAAAACGTGACGGCGAAGGGATGCTGGTATCCATGGGCGTGGTCGCCCGTTGCTGACGTCGCAGAGGATGGTGGTACCGGAAACACCCAGGGGAACGTCCTTCCACTTTAGGGCCATGCTGCTGTCGTCTCGGGGTTCCGTTGCTGCTCCTGGGCAAGGAGGTTGTAGTTGAATCCCAGTTGAACTGCGTCTATCTCGACTCTGGAGAGGGCGTCGGCTACAGGGTTCTTCCTGCTTGGAAGGTGTCTGAAGGTGCAGTTGAACTCAGAGATGGCTGAGAGGTGCCGGCGCTGTTGTGGAGACCAGGCGTCCGTCTGTCTAGTAAAGGCGTGAACCATGGGCATGTGGTCGGTCTGGATGGTGAAGGTTGCACCCTCCAGGAAGTGGCGGACGGCTTGGTGGACGGCGAGAAGTTCTCTGTCGAAGGCGGAGTAGTGCCTTTCAGCCTTAAGGAGTTTGCGGCTGAAGAAACTCAAAGGGCGTGGCTAGCCATGGGTGATTTGTTCCAAAACAGCGCCAATGGCGATGTTGCTTGCGTCCGTGGTGACGATTGGCTTCCCAGGAACTGGAAAAGCAAGGACGGTTGCCACGGCGAGGGGGTCTTTTGCTTTCTGGAAAGCGTCTGCTTGAGAAGGGCCCCATGTCAGGTCCTTGGGTTTGCCTGCTAGTACTGCATATAGTGGCGCCATGGTGGAAGCGATCCTGGGGAGGAAGCGGTGAAAAGTTGACCATTCCCACGAATTCTTGGAGGGCCTTGACTGTGGTGGGCGTGGGGAATCTTCAGATTGTAGTCACCTTGTCTGGTAGGGGTGAAACGCCTGAAGGAGAGAGATGGTGCCCTAAGAAGTCCACCTCTCTGGCGCCGACTACACGCTTATCGTAGCGTACCACCAGGCCATTCTCCTGAGGGCACCCCAGTACTTCTGAGAGATGTCGAAGGTGTTCTTTTGATGAAGAAAATATGCGGATGTCGTCGATGTAGCAGGCACAGAAAGGTAAGTCGCCGAGGATTCCGTCCATCATCCGTTGGAAGGTGACGCCAGAGTTTCGGAGGCCAAAACAGCTGTAATTAAATGTGAAAGTACCAAAGGGCGTGGTGATGGCGGTCTTTGGGATGTCCTCCGGGTGCATGGGGACCTGGTAGTAGCCCTTCAGTAGGTCTAATTTTGAGAAGATTTTGGCGCCGTGGAGGAAGGTGATGTCGGCTATGTGAAGCAGCGGGTAGTGGTCTGGCTCTGTTCTTGCGTTGAGGCGCCTATAGTCACCACAGGGGCGGAGGGAGCTGTCCTTCTTCGTAACGATGTGAAGTGGTGACGCCCAGGGGCTTGACTGAGCTTGATGAAGGTATGTTTTGCTGCGGCGAGCTTGTCAGGGGCCAGACGATGAAATTTGGAGAACACTGGGGGGCCTGATGTCTTTATATGGTGATAGATTCCATGTTTTGCCGAATGTTTTGGCTGTTGTCGGAGTTCTGGCTTGAAGACATCGGGGTAGGTGTTGCGAAGGTGAGCGAAGCCGTCAGTCACCTCGACAACCTGTAGGGTGAACTTGGTGGGAGCGGCGGCAATGGGGGTGGTGGTAAGGAAGGCTGCGTCCACCAGCCGACATCTGGCGACGTCCACGACGAGCTGGTAGTGGGCTAGAAAATCTGCCCCAAGGCGGGGAAGAGTGATGTCTGCCACTATGAAGCTCCATCCGAATGTGCGGCCGCTGATTCTGATATCGGGGTGCCGACGGCCGTACGTTGGTATAGGTGTGCCGTTGGCCACGGCGAGTTGGATGTTGGACACCTGTTGACGGGGCTTCTTCCATCGTGCAGCGAGCAGGAGGGAACGGGCAGCGCCAGTGTCGACTAGGAAACGCACCCCCGTTGCAGGATCAGAGAGGAAGAAGGCGTTAACACCGATGGGGGCAGCCGCGATGCACGGCGGCCGCCTTACCCGTTTTTTGGCCACGAGCATCCTGGTTGGCAGGTTGTTGCCTTGGGGCCGAATTTGGCGTGGTAGTAGCAGAGCTGCTCGGTGAACTTCTTTTTGGGCCCTTGCTGGTCTGATCGTGGCCACGGGGCGTGGTACTGTTGCGCCGGTGTTTGTCAGGTTCTCTGTGGTAGCGGTGTGCTGCTGCGACATCAACCTCATCATCCTGGAATGATGGTGGGGTGTCGGAAGGCACGGCGTTGATGCGGCGGGTTGAAGCCGTGAGTGCGTCGACTAGGCGGTCTACCTGTTGCTGCAGGTCATCCTTATCGATTTCCTCTGCGTTGGGAATGGCAGCGCAGATGGATTCGGGGAGGCGGAGGAGCCACAGTGCCCGCAGCAGATCTAGATGTCGAAACGTCCCTTCGGTGGCTGGAGGGAGCCTTGCCAGGGGTCGCATCTCGAGGAGGGTGTCAGGTTTCTGATCGCCAAGCGGTGGTTGTGAGAGCTGGAGGAGCCGTGACACTCACGCTGCTGGGGAAGATGTAAAATGCTGAAGTAGGTAGGTTTCCAGGGCGTCGTATTTGATGGCGGCATCGCCCTTGGCTTCCAACCATTCCAAGACGCGTGGAAAAAGTTCGTCTGGGAGAGCAGCTAAGACGTGGTTTGCCCATGAGGTTGGGTTGCTCACATTTCTGAGGCGGAATTGTACTTCTCCTTGCCAGAACCAGATATGTGCGTCGATCGTAGAGAAGGTCGGTAGCTTGACTTGTGCGGCTGCGGCTGGGTTGGGGTCTGCGAGAGTGTTGGTGGAGGGTGTATCCATTGTGACAAGAGGCGAGGGAGCAGCTTGCATCACTCAGGGGTCACCAATGTAGCAGGTGTTACTCCAGGCAGTCCAACTTCTTAGTTCATGAGAGGGAGAACCAAACACGGTGATATTCTGACAGCAACTGATTTATTAGCGAGATATATATACAACTATTTACAGGGTGCTACAGGATCAGCATGGATCTAGCGCATAGACTCCGCATCCCTCGCGTCGTGATTGGGTTTGCAGCGAAGCCCGCTACAGGACAAAGTTGGCACCATCATGGGACTGGGCAAGTCGCGAGCCTACATTGTCCGGCTACTGAGCCGCCGCATCTGGTGGTGTAACCAGCGTGTGCACTTCCCCACAGCCAGCCCCCGAGTCTGAATGAGCAGGCCGCTCACCGTAACGATCCAGCCCCTTGCTGCTCAGAACGTATAAAGCTGAAGCAGTCCGCTCAAGACCTTGCTATGAGCATGAAGGGGGAAGGGAGGTGTGGATTAGTTTAGTTAGCTATCAGGTAGTTTAGTTAGCTAGCGGATAGTTTAGTTAGCTAGCAGGTGACGTTAAGGAGCCCAGAGACAACTGAGTCAGTTAGGTGCGTTCCACCCCTCTGTCAAGGTGCTCTACATGCACCCGTAACTGCCTGTACTCGTTTTCACTGGAACAGAACCTACTTAAGAGACTTGTGTGTTTCTGTCATCCCTCAAGTACATACACACAACCTACAAATAGAAAGTGCTGCAACCTTGGTTCCTCTAATTCTTCCAGATTTCTAGCACCTTGCCAAAAATATCTCTAACAATTTCACTTCATCTCTCCCACCTCTCCTTAGTCCCTATGGCAGCACAGCTGTCACTTCTGTTTCTAAAGATGAACTTTTCACTCAAACTCTCTCTAAAAATTCCACTCTAGAGAATTCAGGGCATATTCCTCCTACTCATCCCCCCTCTGACTCAACTACAGTACCCTCTCGAGTTTCGCGCTTGCTTCATTCCAAAGGTATAGCGTTAAACTCGAGGATTGCGAAACTCGAGATATTGAAATACATGAAAAAGCGCTTATTGGTTCCGGCCCGTGGAAAAAAATACTTTTTTTTTTCGACTTGACTCCCTTGTTATCACAATTTTTTTCGACTTTACTCTTGTTATCTCAAAATACGTACCTTGGTAATAGGCAGAAAATGGGAAGTGAGAACAGGTCGTTCTGAAGCCGCAGTTGAAGGCGGCTGCCTTACAATTGGCTGGCAGTTCTGAATACACACTTGTGATCCACGTGGTGGAATGCGAGATGGTTCGCCGGCGTGCCACTTCGCTGACGGTTCGCGGAAATTTCGGCGAACTGTCCCACGGTCAAAGATTATACGGGCCATTCCTACAGTAGGCTCTGAACATTGAGGAGGCGATTCTTGGTACTGTTTTCTTTGTTATTGACTTACTGGGTAAAATGTGAAATATTTAAGTTAAGGAAAACTAAACATGGGAAAATAACAAAAAACATTTATTTCTAGCAGAAAGGTACACACATGCAAATGTGTTAAAAGAGACACTGGGCAGGGTTAGTCCACTTCCGAGTGAAAAGTAGCACACCCCGCATGACTTCTTTTGTTACCCAGCGGCGGGGGTCAAAAGGCAGAAGTCCCTACTGGGTAACAATGCACGAAAAATAAAACAATTTTATTGGTGTAAAAATGAGTTTCTAAACGGTATCGGCGAACTGGCACACTGGCGAATCGTCCTGCTGCATTACGCCGACAGTAGGTAGACGTGACCTGTACATGTCAAAGGAGCGCGAAACTCGTGGTGGTAATGCATGAAAGTCATGATGGTAATAATTTAGGACTAAGCGCTAAACTCGAGGATCACGAAACTTGGATAGCGCAAAACTCGAGAGGGTACTTAAAAAAAAAAAAATTCTTGAGAGCAATGTCGCCTATGCCCTCCCTGGTCTCAACCTTCAGAAGGCTTATGGACCCGACAGAGTGCCTCCTATTGTTATTAAAAATTGTGCTTCTCTGATGACACCCTGCCTGGTCAGACTCTTTCGTCTGCCTTTAAACATCCAATTTTCCTTCCAGCTGGAAGTATGCCTACATAATATTATATAGCCTGTGCCTAAGAAAGGTGAGTGTTACAATCCCTCAAACTACTATCCTATAGCTTTACTTTCTTGTCTTTCTAAAGCTTTGAAATCAATCCTTTTCCAGAAGATTCCTAAGCTTCTGACCTTCTATCTCATTGCCAGTATGGGTTCTGCAAGAGGCATTCTACTGGTGATCTTGTCTTCTTAAATGACCCTTGGTGATCCTCTCTTAGCTGTTTCAGTGAGACTTTTGCTGTTGCCTTAGAAATCTTGTATAATGTATACATATACATACACATATACAGTAGAACCTCGTTTATCCGGCATGAACGGTGGAAGCTCATGCCGGATAAAGTTTTGCCGTTGTTTTGAGACTTACCCCTATAGAATTGCCTTTTTTTTTTTTTTTTTTTTTTTCCAGATCTATAGGGCCGGTAGGCTTTCTTGATTGGGTCTGATGGTCAGCCCAAGTCAGTCATGGCGCAGGAAAGTGTTTATAGTAGCGCCATCTATCCTCGGCTGGTAGTGGTGGATTCGAACTCACATCATCCAGGACGCGGCAAAACGTGGAACTGGCACACTAACCACTCAGCCACTGCCTCCCCAATAGAAAAGAACTCCCATAGACTTGCTAATAAAGTAAATACATCATATTCTACTGAATAATAGGCCCAATGGTCCAGTAATAATGGTGAAAGGCAGGTCTCGATACGGCGGCACAGCACACTGGTCTATGGCGTGGTGAGGAACACTTGCTCTTGTTTACAAACAAGAAAAGACTATCACCTTGCGCTGATGATAAAAGTAACCTTTATAGTTATAAATGCTACCTTACAATGCTCATATTACTTGACTAGATCATCATTTACCATTTATAAAGTACTATTACATAATACATATTCAGTTACTGAAGTGTTCAACTTTTAGTGAAACTTAAGATTAAGTGGAACTCTGGGAGGTGGTGGCCAAGTGGTTAGTGTGCGGGCCTGGTGAACCCATTGACTTAGCGTGGACTAGGCTTGAGCCCCCACCGAAACACATTAATTTTTCAAATCGTCGCCAAGTGGCGGAATTTGCTGTCCAGATTTTCAAACAACCCTAACTTCAGCAACTTTGGTCAAGAGGAGCACTGGGGGGCTGCATGAGCCCAGCAAGAGTCATACATCATGACAGCCACTATAAATCAAATTAGCCTGCGGCACTAAAGGGGCTCGCACACATTCCTAGTCATGGTCCCGATCTTCCCCGATCACTCCTGGTTTGCCAATCAGCGGCTGACTGATGGTAAGATCGGGGATGGTCGCTGGCAAGCCGCCAATGCACCGCTGGTAAACCCTGATGACTGTAGACGCCACCGACCAATGCCGGTCAACTTTAAAAAAATTAAAAATATCGGGGATGCTTCCGGTTGATTGGCGGTCTTGAAACAAACCTGCAACTGACTGGCGGTACACTTGCAATTACCAGTGGTCAACTGCTGGCAACTGGTGGCAGACTGCGCATTAACACCTGTGTTTGACCTGGAGATTAGCAAGGTGTGGCATGCAATTAGGCGGCCGGGTCACATTAAACACCTGGTGCGACTCTGTTCAGTACGTACCTCCTGGAACATGTCTCTGTCCGTCCATGCACATTAGGTTCTCCTTTTCTGCATCCATGTTCTCACTCACACTGCCCTATCTCACTTCTTCTTTATTCTTTTCAATCATTTATTTTCCAGCAGGTAAACGAGCATCTACAAACTTTGCTCACTGTCCACGTCAAATGTAAAGAGTTCAATCTCACGTTCACGAGAGCTGAGGAAAGCCATATGAATGATCAAAAGTGCCTGGAGGGGAGTTTATTTTACATACCCTACCCACCAGGTGTAGCAATGACCGTGTTTGATCGCCAATGTGCCGCAGGCATTACGCAGGTTTGCCGCCTATCTGCCCGCGGTAAACAGGCGGCCTACCGCAGGCTGACCTGCTGCAGTCGTTGGTTTGAGTAATTGAAAGTTGTACATGGTCACCATTTAAAGGCGGTAAGCCGCCAGTCTGCTTGCAGTACAAAGGCGGCAAACCGCAGGTGCGCTGCCGGTCCCGGGAATATTGCTTATCTTGCCGGCAGACTGGGGGTGATCAGGGAAGATCAGGACTGTGACCGGGAATGTGTGCGAGCCCCTTAACAGGCTGGGGCTGTCCATAAGGTCCCTCAAGAAAGACTACATACGCACGGAAAAAAAAAAAAAAGGTAAGAATTTTTGCAAATTCGAGCCCTAGATCTGTGTTGTTGTTGTTTTGATTGCCGGATAGACGAGGTTCTACTGTACCATTATACATGTATAATGGTATATGTGTATGTATGTGCATACATTATACTATTATACTCAAGAGTTTTTGACAGAGTCTGGTACAAATCTTTGCTTTCTAACTTCCCTCCTATGTTTTTTTATTCTTCTCTCTGTACTTTTATCTCCAGTTTCCTTTCTGGCCGAGTTATCTCTGCAGTGATAGACAGCCACTGTTCTCCCCTAAACCAATCAACAGTGGTGTCCCACAAGGCTCTGTCTTATCTCCCACTGTTTCTGTTGTTCATTAATGATCTTTCCAAAACAAACTGTCCCATCCACTCATATGCAATGACTCCACTCTGCATTACTCACCATCTTTTAACAAAAGACCCTTCCTACTGGAATAGTGTGATTCTCGGCTGGACACTGCAGAACGATTAACTGCCTCAGACTTTGCTATCATTTCTGAATGAGACAGGAGGAACTTGGTGCCCTTCAGTGTCTCAAAAACTAATTTTCTCCACCTGTCAGCTCAACACAATCTTCCAAACACCTATTCCTCATTCTTCAACAACAAACAGATGTCCCCTTCTTCTACAATAAACATCCTCAGTCTATCCTTAACTCAAAATATTAACTGGAAACTTGAACAAGTAGATGAGACTTACCTTGTGTTAGTTGAAGTATGCTTGTAATTTTACGAAGCAAGCCGCCTCTGCTAGAGGGGAGCCTTCACATGAGACACACTTCGTAGCACCACCACCAGACTTCGAAATATACGACCACCCACATGCCGTAAGATAAGCATAACCGTATAGGATGGTGAATGAGTCCTAATCATGCAAGCATGGGAGGGAGTGTAGGGCATGTGAAGGCTCCCCTCTAGCAGAGGTGGCTTGCTTCATAAAATTACAAGCATACTTCAACTGACACAAGGTAAGTCTCGTCTACTTGTTCAATTTTACATCATCAAGCCGCCCTCTGCTGAGAGGAGCCTCCACATGAGGCTTTGAAGCCATGTGGGTGTCGTATCTGATATTAGTTATGAATTTGGGTCAATAAAATATTAGTGGACACCGATGATCTACTGATATGTTCATATACATACACGTGCACATAAGTATGACAAAATTTCCCTTTGACCTGTATAATTCATTTGACAAGAACATGTTATGAGCACCCAGCTAATCTGAACAACTGCTCATCCATTGTGAAATGCTGATCTACTGCTGTGTAAACTTAGTGTATAAATAAGAATAAACCATATGCCTTAGCTGTGCACCACACTTTGATACCCAGACATGGTAATGTAAATGTTCACAAAATACAAAATAACATTTAATTAGCTGCTGGAGCCCTATATGTAACCCATAAAGTCCACCCACATGTTGTAGTAAGATACACAACTCATTCTAATACGGCTTCCTGGAATGGGTCTGATTCGGCAATAATATGCTTGTCATAATATTTTGCAAAAGTGGTTTCTCTTGACCACCCCGCTTTTGCCATAATACACGTTACTGGGACAGCCATAGCCTTGGCCTTCGACGCTGCGGCTGGCCGAACAGCTGTGAATTTGGCGGTGTCTACCCCTGACATGTGAAGCATGTTCTTGATCCAACATGCGATGGTGTCTTTTGAGACAGGTTTGTGTGGTTTGATAAAGCTGATGAGTAGGTTATCCACCTTGTGTTTGGTGATCTGTCTGAGTTCCTCTGTCTGTTTAATGTAGGTTAGCAAAGTTTTACATACACACAAGCTGGCATCTTTAGAATAAGCCTGAAACTTCACTCTTTGAATGTTATAGTTAGGTCTGCATTGTTTAATGTTTCCCCCCAACTGAACAGAAATGTAATCATCCCCTGTGCTAATGCCTGTTAGGACCAACAAGTGTAAAGTCTGGACTCTCGCCGCTTGTGTAAGTGCCATCAACATCACAAGCTTCAGGGTTAGTTCTTTGAGGGACAAGTTATGTAATGGATACATAGATCTAAGTTCCTGTAGTACTGGTGTAACATCCCAGGTTTCCGTGTACCTGGGTTTAGTTGGTCTTAGATTGAACACCCCTCTCATGAATCTGTTAACCAGCGGGTGGTTCCCCGCTCTACAGCCATTCACCACAATGCCGAGGGAAGAGAGGGCACCCCTGGCCGTGTTGAGGCATTCATACCCCACTCTCCTGTGGAAAGTTTCCGTCAAAAAGTTGATGATGTTGGATACAGTGGGATCAAGGGGATTGATGTCCGACCTATCACAAAATTGCATCCATCTTCTGATGTGTGGCCTGTATTGTTTCGCTGTCCCGGGTTTCCAGGAGGCCAGGATGATGTCTGCACCCTCTGCAGATATGCCCCGTTCTCGGAGTGTCTCCCGGACAGTAGGCATGCCATAAGTCGCTGTGCTTCATTATTGGGTGCATCTCCACTGAAGAAGGGTGCGTCAGTACGTCCTTCCTCCTCATAATTATGTGGGGGTGATCGACCAACATCCTGAGTATCATGCCCATCCATGGCTGTGACGGCCACAAGGGTACAACCATCCACCCCTTGGCCCTTTCTGCATGCATCTTTTGCAGGCACCTAGTGATTAAAGAGAATGGGGGAAAAATGTAGCAGGTCAAATATCGTCCATTTAATTGAAAAAGCATCGAAATAAGCTGCCTCTGGGTCTGGCTTCCATGAACAGAAATAGGCCACTTGTTTGTTAAGTCTAGATGCAAACAGATCAATGGAAGGGGTGCCAAAAATGTGACATAGGTCTTGGAAAATTAGTTAATTCAGCTTCCATTTATGCCTGTCATTGACTCTATGAGATGCAATGTCCGCCATAACATTTTCTTTTCCGGGTATGTGTGAACATGTGACCCATGCATTATTAGCTACACACCATTCCCAAATTGAAGTAGAGAGATCATTACAAATTAGTGACTTTGTACCTCCCATTTCATTTATATATGTCATGGCCGTAGTATTATCGCAGAAAACTTTGATGTGCTTCCCACAGAGCTCAAGTCTGAAAGTCTGAAGTGTTAGGAGGATTGCTTTGAGCTCAAGAGCATTGATGTGTGATTATTTCTCCTCTATTGACCAAAAAACACTAGCGGTCTGCTGATTTAGGTGACCGCCCCAGCCTGTACCAGATGCATCTGTGTACAGGTCAATATCTGTGCCTGCTCTGAATATTTGCCTGTCCTGTGTTGAAATATTATTTATCCACCAAGTTAGATCAGCTTTCATCTCATTAGTGATAGTCATCCTCCTGCTAAAGTTTCCTTTCTACTTCTGCAAAGCTGCAATCTTTGCAGTTTCCAACTTCCCGTAGTGCAGTTTTCCCACCTCCACTGCTGGGGTGGCAGCCACCAGTAGGCCAGTGACCCTAGCCACTTCCCTGATTTTGACTCTGCTTGCCCAGGAGTTCCTTACAGGTTTGAGTTATCTTCTCTACCCTGTGTTCTGGCAAGGAAATTCTCATACTGTTGGTATCAATGATATTGCCCAAGTACTCAAGGCATTGTGTTGAGGCCAGGACTGACTTGTCTTCATTAATGCAGAAACCCAGTTTCCTCAACAATTTGATTGTATCTTGAATGCAAGCCAAGCATCCTTGCATGGTGCTGTTGCAAATAAGTGTGTCATCTATAACACTGGTAATACTGTAACCCTTTTCTCTCAGAGTTGCAAAAACAGGTTTCATCAGTTTTGTGAAAAGTCTTGGACCCTCTGAAATACCATTTGGAAGACAAGTAAACTGGTAAACTGTACCTTGCCATTTAAAACAAAAGAATCTCTGTTGTTCCTCTGCAATCTTTACCAAGTAATATGCATGTCTCAGATCTACTGAAGCCAAATAGTCTCCTGCATTGATAAGGTTAATGGCTTGCTCAAAATTCTCCATTTTAAAGTGTATGTATGGGATATGGATGTTTAATTCTTTTAAATTGAGCACCAACCTAAATTCACCGTTCTTGTTCTCCCTTAAAGAAATGGGAGAAATAATTTGATCCGCCTTCCTCTGCGTAACCTTAATCACCTTGAGCCTTAAGAGTTTGGTAATCTCCTCACAAGTAATTTGTTGTTCTACCTTATTAAATTGATATTCTAATTCACTTAAGAATAAATGGTCAATGTCCTCAACTTTGATATCAAGGTGGCAATGTTGTACAATATCCAAAATAATTGGGTCAGTAGTAATGCTACGCCACTCATGTGCAAAGTAATGCAGTCTACCCACTTCGAAGCTGTTACTTGCCTCTGCTATTGCCTGGGCCTGTAGTGTGTGCGGCCCCTGGCATTTTTTGAGTCAGTGTCATGACATGCAGAGGCTGGTTGTTGACTACCCCTGGAAGCCGACTTGTGCAGTCTATAAGGCTGGAATCTGGAGGAGAACCCCGTGCGAGGTCCTTCCCCAAAAACCTCTTGTCCTTCCTCCGGCGTATCTCCACGTAGCGGGTGGTTTCTTGGCTGTGATTTTGTGCTTCAGTTTCTCTGACTCTTCAATGTGCTTAGCAGACTGTGAGACGTCATCCCCAAACAAGAATCGGGTCATTGGCACCTTGTCTGAACAGAGGTGCGAGTACTTTTTGTTGATCTCCCGCTTCATCACAAAATGTTGCGCCAGGTTGTTCTTGTGGTTCGCATTGCCTAGCAAGGCCAGGGCACCGTTGATCATGCCCACTTCGTGTGCCACCACAGAGTGCTCTTCATCTTGCGCCACTTTATCCAGAGCCAAAAGAGATTTGGTGATGATAGTCGCCACTTGAAGACTGTCCTTGTTGATGTCCTTTAACCGCCAGTCTGCCTTCTTTGCGTCGGTTCTGAGCGCTTCTAGAATCTGCGGGTTGCACTCCACCGGAGCGAGTGCATGACAGTTGCTAGGCCTCTTGGCGATGTCATCCTCACAGATGTCCTTATAATCCTCGTCCCGCATACCGTTGTCAAACACGAAGTTCACCATCTCGGCCAATTGTGGATCGATCTCCTCAGAAACTAACTCATGAGGTACAAAGGTCTTAACCCCCTGCATTAAGGCGCTACTGCAAGGGGCATGCTCCCCAATTTCACCCTCCTCACTGCCAGAGTCGTGGAAACCCGCGAAGGAGGCGGGTGAATCAGTGCGGGGCGCACATGCTGAAGTACCTGCCCCAAAGTTTACCATAGCAGGCCCGGGGGGTGGAAACCTACCTTTCCGCCTTCAACTTGTCCACTTCACCTCTCAACTCCGACAAAGCCTCCAACACCGTGGTCCATGAGGCAGCAGGGGCCGAGGCTGGTGAGCGGGGCCGAGATGGTCTGTTTACCCCCGACCGCATGGCCCGCGAGGAAGACGTGCTGGAGTCCCGGCTCACGGTACGTGGGTTGGACCTGGCAGCACCCGCCCGTGAAGACCTGCTGGTCCTTGGCGTACTAGGTGACCCATGGGGTTCAGTTGAGTCTTCCCCTGAGGCCGACATGACTGCACACCTGCTGGAACACAAAAACACAACTGCCGTGGGCACGTGTGTAAGCCTCAAACACTGCGTAATAAAGCCATTTGCGAGGCTCTACCCGCTACTAGGATTATGGGTAGAAGGCACTGTACCTGCGTGACAGGTGACGTGGCCTTAACCAGACGAGTAGAAAAGTGCTGAAAATACGCGGAGTGTCGTGCTGCACAACAGCCCGGTGTGGCAACATAGAAGCAACTGGTGGTGGTGCGACTAAGTGTATCTCGTGGAGGCTCCTCTCAGCAGAGGGCGGCTTGATGATGTAAAATTAATATCTTATCCTTCATATTTCATCTCTTGCTAAATCAACTTCCTTGAGGTTAGGCATTCTGTTGTGCCTCCATCATTTCTTTTCCCCCTCCCAGATGCTATCCTTATACAAGGGCCTTGTCTGCCCTTGTAAGGAATATGCATTTCATGGGAGGTGGCCGCTGAGTGGTTAGCCTGTGGGTCCCGCGTTCACCGTGTTCTTGACAATACGAGTTCAAATCTGCTGCCACCACCTGGGATTTTTTAGTCACCACCGAGTGGCATAAGACTACCCACATACTGTCCTAAAGACAACCTATCAACCCGGACTCTAGAGGAACTGTCCAAGTGAATTAAGAAAGAGCTCTTGGGGATGGAATAAACCAAGAACAGATGGTGCCACCATACACACTTGCCTGCAACATGACAGGCTTGGGCTGATCACCAGGCTCTTAAAGAAAGCCTACAGGCGCAATAGGCCAGAATGTATAAAAAAAATAATAATAATAATAAATAAATAAATAGAAAAGTGGGGCAGGCATCACACACATAATGTGTGAGGGGGGGTTTCACACACACAGCTCTATTAGACAGAATTGATTCAAAGACTCTTCATTTCATCAACTCCCTCATACTAGAAGTTTTCTACCTCTTTAATTCTGCCACAATGGTGCATCTCTTTCTATTTTCTATTGATACTTTCATGCTGACTGCTCTTCTGAATTTACAAACTGCATGCCTCCCCCCCTTCCGCGGCACTGCTGCAGACGTCTCTTTACTCTTGCTCATCCCCATTCTATCCTGATCATTTATGCAAGAGTTAACCAGCATCTTCAGTCTTTTATCCCTTTCACTGGTAAACTCTGGAAATGCCTTTCTTTGTCTGTATTTCTTCCTAACTATGACTTTAAACTCATGCAGAGGAAAGTATCAAGATACCTCTTCACCTGATATTGACCTCTGTTGGCCTCTTGTTCTTTCTACTTTTGTTCGGAGCAAAGTATAGCGGGCTTTTTTTTGTTGTTGTTGTCTGCGTTTTCCCTTGAGTTGCCTTTGCCTCTCTTGCTTAAAAAAAAAAAATAAAAAAAAAAAATCATACCACAACCAACTCATCCCATTTGTATTTTGTCAAGACAAGACAAGCACATTCCAGAAAATATCCAACGCATCCAACATTCACTTACCCTTTCAAAAGTTGATATGCTCGTTTGCCATAACACATCAGCTTCAACTATTTCAGTCAACGCTGGTGATATATAGTCTATTCATTGACCTATGTCAAGAAATTAAAATTAAAACCTAAATTTGAAGGTCCCTTCAGAGTTCTAGCCAATAAGCATGGCAACAAGTTTAAAGTCCTCAACTTAACTGATTTTTCAGAACCTTTCTTCCACCTTAAGAAAGTCTTATCTGGCCTCAACCGCAATGACTCTTTCCTCCCTCAACTTTCACTCTCACTCATTCTCTTATCATCCTCTCCACCTCTCCCCAACCTTTCTCCTGATCATCCCTATCATTTTTGCAACCGAGACCAGACATGAGTTATCACATTCACTCATTCTCATTGTAATTACAATATGCCCCAAACAGATTTCTATATATGGCAATTTCTAGGGTCATGTTTTCCTAACGCCAGTCTCTCGTCCTGTGGGGTGACATGTTCTGTTCACCTGCCAATATGTATTGTAACCTTTTTCCTGTTCATCTGCCAACACTGTACTTTTTTTTTTTTAGTCTCATTGAGAACAAATGGACGTGTGGCTGAGCATTTGTAAGCCATTACCATTATTATTATTATAGTTAGTTATTATCATTATTATTATTATTATAACTTGGTTAAATTAAACTTCATTACAGCAAGACTGTTATTCACTATCTGGCATCTCAGTTGCTCATCGCTTGTGGCCGGCCATTGGTGTCGTGTTTTTCCACGTCCTATTTCTGGCCGTCTGTTTTGTTTACATACCAAAGGCGGATCTGTGTATGCAGCTGGTTGGGTGTACACTGCTGTCCCCCCAGTGTTTTCAAGCACGGGATGGCATATTGTTTAATTCTTTCATAGGAAATCATCAATGGATCCAGTACAGCGCTCTGTTTTGTAATAGGTGAAGTGAAGGACCAATAAATAGCCTTCATGTAGTGATTCATCAGTAAATTTACGGGAAATAGCATCTTGCTATTTAAAAAAAAAAATTGTCTTACCCGACCAGCTGCATACACGGATCTGTGAAAATAGCAATCTGCCTTTTGGTTTGTAAACAAAACGGATGGCCAGAAATAGGAGGACACAGAGAAACATGACACCGGTCCCCAGTTGAAATCAGAGCGCCAAGCACTTAACACACAGTCTTTTGCTCCCCACGTGTACTTACTCCAATACATCAAGTCAAGCCATGCTACCCTGTATTAAGCAACTCCAACCACAAAAGTACCAAACAGGAATGGTAACAACCCCATCATTTCAAAACACATGACACTGATGATTGTTTAACTAACACAGCAAAATGAGTCTAACACACAGTTAGCATGTAGCAAAACAGAAAGATAAGCTGACATGACCACTCAAGTACCATTTAGGATGTGTCTTTTACATCTTTATAGCTCAAGTTCCTCTTCTTCAGGAAGTGGTGCAAAGTGCTCCTCCACCACTTCAGTAGTGACCTCTTCCAGGTTCTTGGGTTTCCATTGAGGATTGTTATCCCGGTCCACTAAGACTGCTCGTATACCTGTCAGAAGGTGTGGAATATTAATCAAATAATAAAACTGAAATGATGACAAACAAAAGTATTTTAGTTGTCTAAAAACATTTGTGTTGATTTATCTAGAGAGCTGAAGTGATGAGTCTTTGAAACTGTACCTGTGATACTTTGGGGTAAAGGTAATGGTATAGTTGGGGGCATACGCTATAGCTGTGTATGGTGATGACCTAAATCCAGGCTACTTATCTATTAACTCAATGAGGGACTTTCAAAGCTGAATTCAGGGAGAGGGCAGCACTGCATCGTATCAGAAAAGGAAATATCTTTCCTTTGCATTTCCAAAAGAGCTATGAGGCAGAGTACCATAATATTTCACTCACCTCAAATATTCTTTTCATGAAAATTTGGCTGAGAAAACTTTGCTTCTTGAGAAACAAAGGTTTTGTATAGAAAGCCTGGCAACTCCAGTTTCTTCTTCCTATTCTTTAATCAAATTTCCAAAGATATCTGGTCCATCCTACTGTAGGGGCAGGTCTTAACTGGATGAGGAATGCAGCATCCTCAACCTCCCTAAGATGTCTTTCTTTCTCTCTCCTTCCTGTTCCTGCCTCTTTCTCAGGGTAACAAGGGAATTTATCCTCCCAGGGGTCTTGCATCCATGCCCTATGGTATGAAGTCAGTCCAGCCACTGATCTGGGTTGGTTTGGGGGAGGAGTTTGCAGTCCCTTTCTTATATTTTTCCCTTCCTAAAAACAAAATAAGAAGTAAAGGTCAGGGTTGTGGCCACAACCCCAATCCAGTTTTGCTGGGGGGCCCGGCTGTGCTGCAGACTTTCCTGATGCATCTGCATCTGGGCAGCCTGCTGTCAGCGACGGGTGCAGGGCAAAGTCTACAGGACCTCTGCACTTCGAAGGAGGCAAGGCCCCCTAGCCCCTTTTTATTTTTGGGGTAGTTAGGGTGGTGCAGAAGCAGCGCTCACCCATAGAATCAGGCCTGAGGTTAACCTACGGAGGGCACTGCGTGTGGGCTCCTGAGGCGGAATCCACAAAGGCTTAGTGCGTAGTTTTGAGAACATCGAGATTCACAAAGCTCGCACGTTAATAACTACCAACTAATCGATGACATCACGGGTTAGCGCGCGGATTTACAAACGTTTACCGCGCTCTGTGTGACGCTAAATTTGTTGTTAAATAACTACTGCCTCGGAGCTGACAATAACGCTAACAATATTATCATATTTACATATAAATGCTTATAAATCGCATTTTTCAACTTGAAATATAACTTTGCGAGTAGAGGAAGCCCATTTCTTTATAAAATTATGAGATATACACACTTTGTGAGGCATATGATAAGTGTGGGTGGTATAACAACACCCGGCCGGGGGATTGCCAGACCTCCCTCCTCCTTCATCTTCCTACCTCCTCATCCATTCGATCATCCATCCATCACTACATTTGTCCCTCCGTGGGACCATGGACCATTGTCGGGTGACAGCCCAGAGTTGGGCTGCAGATATGGCAAGACAGTCTTAACTTTTCCTTATTCCTTCCTTCCGTCCTTGTCTGCCTCGGTATATACATGTGCCACATCATTTTTAATTTGCTTTCTTCCTGCCTCAATCTCCTCCTTATCTTCTTTTTCTACCCCTTAAGCATGTTCTTAGATGACAAGACATCGAACAGCAGAGTTACCTTGACGTTAATGTGCAGCAATCAACGAAAAACGAAATAATTGTTCCTAGATTATGATTTAGTACAGTTTGCCTTAAAAAGAAAGAAAATGAGAAAAGAGAACGGGTTCTTTTGAAGCGGCAGCTGGAGGGGCCTCCCTACGATTGGTTGACAGTTTTGTGAACATGCTTGTGATTCGCTGCAAGGCCAATGACGTCATCAACCAATCAGCGGCCTCGCTGACTTAGCGCGCCTCTAACTACCATCTAAAGTTTGCTTTGTGAATCTGACGCTAACGTCGGTAGCTAAATCAATAGTGCATAGTTATGTTAGTTCATAGTTAGTGAGTATGTTTGTGAATTCGGGCCCTGGAGCGACTGGAGCCTCTCGGAAGATCATTGGCTGCCCTACCTATCAGATGAGCTCAGAGGACTGAGGATGGACATAGTGGAACTCTCTGAGACAAAGAGACCTAAGGGTCATACACCTATTACTGGTCCGGGATGAGCAATGGTGCCCATCTTAAGGGGATAGCTATTGGCATCTCCAGCCAACTGCAACCTTGTAGTTAAGGTTACTTGGGTTGATGAGCGTATAATGCAAGTAAAGCTGTAGCACACACTGGGCTTCCTGTCTCTTGTAGCAGTGTCAGCTCCTACTGAGATGTTTGAAACTGAAAAGGTGGTGTTCTATGCCAAACTTGACTCCATATTAGACTAATGCCCCCCTCAGGACACACTCACTGTCTTGGGTGACTTCAATGCTACTACTGGCACTGACAGGGTAGGCTACGAGCTATGTATTGGTCCCAATGGTTCAGGTACCAGGAACAACAACAGTTCTCTCCTCCAAAAGTTTGCAAAATCCAGGAGGTTGAGAAGTGTGGGTTCATGGTACCAGAGACCAGAGCTGCATCACTGGACTTAGTATAGCAATGCCAGAAGGGTAGCTAAGGAGACTGATCACATCCTTATAAGTACTCTTTGGAGGATCCTTCAGAAGTGCAGGCAGAGTGCTGAGTTCATTGGAACTGATCATAGGCTTGTTGTTGCAATAATCAAGCTTCATGTCAGGTCAAGAAGAATCTAGAGATGTAGCAATACTGTGTTCCATCTCGAGAGGCTGAATGACCTGGTATGTGCTCAGGTGTATGCAGTGACAGTCTCAAATCAGTTCATTGTGCTCAGCATCTTTGAGGACCCTGCAAAACTGTGGGAAATCTTCAAATGTGAGACTCTTTGAGCTGCCAAGGAGTACCCTGGAGAGCACCCGAGATCTAGGAGTGGATTTCCCTTGGCGGAGACGCTAGAGAATATTGAGGAGAGCTTGCTGGGAATCTGGACCACAAAAGGTCTCTGTCATGTAGAACTAGAGCTCTCCTGAGAAGGGACAAGGAGAGGTATGTCAGGGGTCTTGCTGAGGAAGTCAAGGCCCATTTAAATATGAGTGACCTCTGACCTGCTTAACCCGTAAACTGCGGTACGCCACTCAGGCGGCTTCTCCGGTAACATGCTGTACGCCTCTTGGAAGCACGATTTTTACATTGCTCCTATAAAACTGCTGAGCCTTGTACACCCTCGAATCTTTTTTTCCCAGTTAGCATTGCGTCCCATGTTTCATTTTTATCTTAGTCATGCAGATCTTGTCATTAGTTTGTTGCCTGTCACGAGTGATAATGAGATTTGTATGGGAAGCCTAGAGAGTCAGTGAATTCAGGATCCTACTCACTGTCTCTTCTCTGTTACATTGTAAATATAGTTATAAACACAATGGCATCAAAGTTCAGGCATAAAAAGAAGCAGAAGATGAGAAAAATAACAATTTGTTAGGAATTCAGAAGGGAGGCATTCTGTACATTGGTAACGCTACCTCTCGCACACAAGTCACATGCGCCGCTCAGCCCAGTTACCCGCAGTCTCTCACCGCCAGTTATGGGAGACAGTGCACTGCATCCCTTTCTAATAACATAAATGATGAATGCCCCCTTCCCGTTAGAAAGAAAGTAGCTTTTTATAAAGCTATTTTTTATCACTCAATCTATTTCATATGGCTGAAAATTATATTGGCTTTTCAAGAAAGCATTTTTTTTATATGGATTAATGTTGTAGGCTGAGCATGACAGGAAAGCATTTTCTTTGATATAAATCAATTACGTAGGCTAAGCACGACATAGGAAAGGAAAGGATAGAAAGGAAAGCTGCCTTGTATAGGAAAACCAGCCTCCTGCAGACTCCTTACATTCTTATGTTTTTATGTTCTTATATGGATCAATTACGTAGGCTAATCATGAAAGAATAAATCATTTTCTTTGATATGGATCAATTTCTTAGGCTAAGCATGAAAGAGGGATTTTCTTTGATATGGATCAATTGTGTAGGCTAAGCATGAGAAGCGATGCTATTTTATTTCCAATGAATTAGAATAAGTAACCTAATAAAGAAAAATAGTCTCACAGTGAAGCCCTGTGGCGGTTCAGAATACCTTGTGCAAGCTTGTTATATATACATCTCTCTCTCTCTCTCTCTCTCTCTCTCTCTCTCTCTCTCTCTCTCTCTCTCTCTAGTGTGTGTGTGTGTGTGTGTGTGTGTGTGTGTGTACACACACACACCAGCACCTGTTTGTTGTGGTGTTTATACGGGCCTGGGCGGCGCTAATGTGTTGGTTTGTCTCCAGTATTGACTATTTTTTTTTAAGATGAGTGGAAGGGAGGAGAATTCGGAGTGGAAAACACCAAGAAGAAGAGAATATGGAGCATGAGGAAAAGAACGAAGGATGGATATAGGAAGCAGTGAAGACGAGAGTACGGAAGGTATGGACATGTTTCTTCTGTTTTTTTCCAGATCTGCTAGCAAAGATTCGGCTATGTATAAGAGAATAGTGCTTATGGAAAAGAAACTGGACAAGTGGATCGAAGTAGTTAAGAGCAGAGACGAGGAGGATTTACAGAACAGAGAATTCCAGAGAGAAATTAAAGAAAGGGTACGCAAATTGGAGGACAGGGAAAAACAGATGATTGAGGAGAATGAGGAGCTGAAGGAAAAATTGGCAAAATATGAGAAATCGATGAGGGAAGGACTGAGAGTGGCAATTAAGGAAAATGAAAATTTGAAACAAATGGTAAGCAAAGAAGAACAGAGGGTTAGAGAGGAAGTGATGGGCGAAATGAAGACTTGGAAAGTGGAAAGTGAAAAAGCTAATGTAAACCTCAGAGAAGTAATTGAACAGCAGCTGAAAGAAAACAAGGAAAACGTAGAGACAGAGGTGGTTAAGGCTTTGAAGAAAAATGAAGAATTAGTTAGAGATGTGGCAGATAAAAAGAAGAGTGTAGTAATATTTGGTATGAAGGAAAAGAATATAACATAAACCGAAAAGGGAAAAGGAAGAACTAAAATTGGTAAAAGACTTACTTAAGAACTTAAATGATGATGAAGTGAAAAACCTTGAGGAGGTGGAGGAAATTTATAGGATGGGCCCCTACATGGAAGGAAAAATTAGACCAGTTAAATTGAGATTAAGATCGTGGCTACAGAGGAAATATTTTATAGAACAACTAAGTTAAGGGAAATAGAAGGATGCAAGGAAATATATATAAATAAAAATAAAAATGAAGAAGAAAGGAAGAAATGGAATGAACTTCTAGCAGAGGCAAAAGAAAGGAATAATGTAAGATCGGAAGAGGGAAAAAAAAAGAGGTATTTTTTTGGAGAGTTCTGGGAGATCAAGTCAGAAAGTGGTACATAAGGGAGAAGATAAAGGAGAGGGAAAGTTAGACAAGATCGATACAATTAAGGGATTAAGTGTGATGTATACAAATATAGATGGAATAATATCTAGTAAGCTGGAACTACAAGACTACCTACAAGAGAAGGAGCCCATGGCATTGTATGCCTAACAGAAACTAAACTAAATGAAGTCATCCAAATAGTGTTTGATAAAAATACAATGTATGGAGGAAAGATAGACTGGGCAAAGGTGGAGGAGGAGTGATGATAATGACAAAGAAGGAGTTATTAGTAAAATCAGTAGTATATGGAGAAGGAAAAGCAGAAATAGTGAGTGTAAATCTGGAGAACAAAAGCAGAGAAAGGATGACGATTACAACAATGTATGTACCACCTAGAACAACCTCATGGAGTAGAGGAATATGAAATCATGATTGAAGATACCATTCAGAGTTTAAGTAGAATACTCAAGGCAAACAAAAGAGTACTATTAGATGGTGACTTTAATTGTAAAGAGGTAGATTGGGAGATGTTTGAAAGCGGTGGTGGTGATATGGCATGGGGGGAAAGATTTTTAAGATTGATGATGGAAAACTTGATAATGCAAAGGGTGAAGGAAAACACAAGATATAGAAGTGATGACGAATCGGCGAGACTGGACCTGGTGTTAACAAGAGGAATACACTTGAAGGATGAATTAAGGTATGGATGCCCTCTGGGAAAGAGTGACCACGTGATCATAGAGATAGAAACGGAAGAGGAAGGAAGTGAAGAGGATGAATCATATAAAAGGAACAGGTTATACTATAGGAAGGCAGACGTGGAAAACCTTAGGAAATATTATGGAGAGCTGGACTGGGATGAGCTAATGAGGACAAGTGAAGTGCAAGAAAAGTATGATATTTTCATGGAGGTATATAAAACAGGTGTTACAATGTTTGTACCAGAATACAGATCTAAAGAAAAGGGAAAAAAGGACTGGTTAAATGCAAAATGTGCTAAGGCAAAAGAAAAAAAAAGACAAAGCATGGAAAAGGTTAAAAAGAAATAAAAAACAAATAAATAAAGAAGATTTTAAGGTAGCGAGAAATGAATATGTGAAAATAAGGAAGAAAGAAGAAAAGGAATATGAAAAGGATATTGTGGAAAAGTGCAAGGAACAACCTAAACTATTTTATAGATTCATAAATGGTAAGATTAAACCAAGAGAAACAATTGAAAGACTGAGCAATGGGAATGTGATAATCGATGATCCTAAAGGCATGGTGGAGTTACTAAACAAAAAGTTCCAACAAGTTTTTACTAAAGAATCAATATTTAACGAGCCACAAGAAAACAAGATAAATGTTCTTGTGGAAAAAGTTACAGCAAATAAAGAGGAGATATATAAATTGTTGGGGGAGCTGGAAGAGAGGAAAGCTGTAGGACCGGATGGAGTCTCAGGGTATATATTGAAAGAATGCAGAAATGAGTTGGTTGGATCAATATATGACATTATTAAATGCTCAATAACAACTGGTACAGTGCCTAAGGAGTGGCGGAGGGCTGAAGTGGTCCCCATATACAAAAGTGGAAGGAAGGAAGAACCCCTGAACTACAGACCTGTACCATTGACCAGTGTAGTATGTAAAATATGTGATATAGAAACAATGGACAAGGTTTTTAGAAGAGCATAATTTAATCACAAGTAAACAGTATGGATTCAGAGAAGGGTGCTCATGTGTGACAAATTTACTGAGCTTTTACTCAAGAGTGACAGATAAAATACAGGAAAGGAACGGATGGGTTGATTGCGCCTACATGGACCTGAATAAGGCATTCGACAAAGCTCCACATACAAGACTGCTTTGGAAACTAGAAAATAAAGGAGGATTGAAAGGGAAAATGAAGAACTGGATGGAAAGCTACCTAAGGGGAAGAGAGATGAGAACAGTGATCAAGGACATAAAATCTGAACGGAGAACTGTAGAGAGTGGAGTGCCTCAGGGATCGGAATTGGCACCAATACTTTTCCTAGTATATATTAATGACATGCCAGAGGGAGTAAATAGTTATATGAGCCTGTTTGCAGATGATGCAAAATCGCTAAGACATAAGAAACAGTAAAGACTGCAAAATTCTGCAAAAAGACCTAAACAAAATTTGGAAATGGAGTATGGAATGGGAGATGAAATTCAATGTGAAGAAATGTCATGTTATGGAAATGGGAAAAAGTGAAGGAAGACCAAAAAGGACATATAAATAAAATGGGAGATGGTGAAATATTAAAGAAAGTACACGAAGAGAGTGATCTGGGAGTAATAATGCACAGCCAGAGAGTCATGTTAATCGGATATTCGGTGATACGTATAACATGGTGAGAAATATTAGAATAGCATTCCACTACATGGATAAGGATATGATGAAAAAATTAATTACGTACCATTATGATCAAACCAAAACTGGAATATGCGGAGGCAGTGTGGTCTCCCCATGAGAAGAAACACATAGAGAAACTAGAAAGAATACAAAGGATGGCAACAAAAATGGTTCCAGAGCTGGAGGGATTGACATATGAGGAAAGACTAAAGGAAATGGACTTACCAACACTAGAACAAAGAAGAGAAAGGGGAGACCTGATACAAATCTATAAATTATTGAGCAAAATGGAAAAAGTAGATAACGAGGAGTTACTACTAAAAGAAGGAATTTCCACCAGGAACACAAGAGGACATAGTAAAAAATTGAGGAAGGGAAGATGCTTGAGAGATATAAAGAAATATAGCTTCCCACAAAGAAATATAGAGGTTTGGAACAGACTAAGTGAGGATGTAGTATCGGCGAGGAGTGTGCAAAGCTTTAAGGAAAAGTTGGATAAATGCAGATATGGAGACGGGACCACACGAGCGTAAAGCCCAGGCCCTGTAAAACTACAACTAGGTAAATATACACACACAAACACACTCATGCCCGCCCATTTGCATGGCCATCACCTTGTGATGCTGGCTTTGACAGCGCTGCCGTCTCTCCCGTCTCCATGGCAACGAGTACCACCCACCCATCCCTCCCTCTCCCCTTCCCCTCCCTCCCGCGCTGACAGAGGAACTTCCATTCGCGCCAAAATACAACTTTGGAAAGCAAATATACGAAAACAAGGAGACCTACTGCAGTTTTTTTTTGTAAGTAGATGCAGTGTCATCCTCCAAAGACACTGGAATGCTATCTTTACCGATACTGTAATCACGACCTTTTTTAACACTGCCACATCATAAGGATAGCTCGCCACAGCCCTGTAGCAGTTTAAGGATTAATGAGTCCTAAAGGAACTCAGCTCTGACCCTCCTTCTCAGGTGAGCGCTACCCAAACCATTGATGACTTCCTCGTGTTGGACATGGATAGGCAGAGGGGTCATTAGGCTGAGTACACTGAGTACATGGTGGACCCTCCGAGTGGGTGGCTTCCAGTTGCTGGGTTAGTTTCATGAGAAATTATTTGAATCTGAATAACATTCTATCATGATAATCTGCCTCAGGGTGCTTTCATAATGGCAAAGTAGTTACTGCCTTTCCCTCTTCTCTAGAATAGAAAGGCATAGTGCTGCCCAGGGTTGTTGATTTTTTTTATTTAAAAAAAACTATAAAAAAAATGGATTTTTCTTATTTAACCCTTGGAGTACGGGTGGCGATATATTTCTCTGGATGCTGTGCATGGAGAAAATTTAGACATTTAAAAGAGGTGGAAATGGTGTCTTTCTTCTTTGCAATAATTTTATATTCATGTAGTATATATGGTGGTGTAATAAAATTTATCTCCAAATAATGATAAAAAAGTTATGACAGCCGAAAATATTGCGCATTTTCTCGTGGCTGTGATGCATCGCGTTGAAGCACCCCACTCTCTCTCTCTCTCTCTCTCTCTCTCTCTCTCTCTCTCTCTCTCTCTCTCTCTCTCTCTACTTGCTCCTCCCTGCTCTGTCAATGTCACTACCATAGCAGTCATCAGAGTCACTGTCACTTTGATTCGCCCGCGCTCTACTTCCGCCCGGAGCAGAGGAGCTGCTTGACGCGTCACAAGACATGATAGATGTATTCCGAACAAAAGTGGAAAATGATCTGTGGCCTTCGATTGGGTGCGCGGTGAGACGAATGAGAGTGTGTATGGATGCCAGATGCCTCCATCACTCTTCTGAGTCAAGAACTGGCGGTATATTTGAAACGTAGAGAGCGTAGAGTGTGATGATTATATATATGATCCCCGTACGGATGGGGCATGTGGTAGCGCACTTATATATACGATCGCTGTAATGTAAGGGTTAAAGAAAAATTAGTGTGGGGGTGCTTTGTACTGTATGGTACGCCCCCGTACGGAACGTCCCCACGGCAGCCATTTTGTGCAGAGAAACATCACGTGGCTCCTTTGAGCCGGATAGCATACTTAATAGTCAGTAATCACTGTATTATTGATATTCTCACTATTAAATACCATACCACCACAATCATGACATATTCAAAATCATGATGTGTTAAAATCATAATATGAAAAATAAAAACAGACACTGATAAAATAGAAAAACCTCCCTGCTGTCAAACACAGCAGTGGTAGTGTCATACTGGTGTGGCCATCTAGCCCACAACCACTCTCTCTTTCTTCACTGAAGGGGAAACTTCTCTAGCCTTAAAAGATCAGGAGTTAGGGCTTCTGTACAGTATGCCCCCATGTACGGTATATACCCACATCGCCCTACTTACGTGGTCCATATGTGGTGGACCTCCGCAGAGAAGTACATACCATATTTCCTGCCATATATGATGCACTTTTTTCTTCAAAAAAGAAGATTAAAGATCCCAATGCCCCGTCATAAATCAGTGAAATGTTAAAAAGAATATGTGAGTGTGTTGCTGGTAATGGTGTTAACTATCATGAAACTGTTGCTAAGAAATTAGTGCAAAAGTTTAAATGTAGATCAAATATAATAGCATTTATTTATGCTATCAAACTGTGATTACAGAAATTTGAAGACATTTAAACATTATTAAGTGTGACATGAAGCTTGAGCCTCTATACAACAAATATATTATTTACTATAATTCTTTGAAAAGAAGTGCGTGAGCAAGGACAGCCAATGGCCTCTCAGATCTCTCGTGAATGAGGTGCCACCATGACTTTTGTGGGGATTATAAGTGCTGCGGGCCATTGCATTTCCACAGTATTTATAATACCCAGAAAATGCAGGAATGACTTGTTCATGAGGGGGACAATTGACGGCTCAAAAGGCATCCTCCGTGAAAATGGCTGGATGAATGGAGAATGCTTTTTGGAAACCTTGCAACACCTAAAGGCCAAGACCTACTGCAGCAACAACAACAAGATCTTGCTTATAATTGACGATGCGGAGTGTCACATGAGGATTCATGCTATTGAGTATGCCATTGAGAATGGCATTGTGTTTGTGACACTCCCGCCCCATACGACTAACAAGCTGCAACCCCTTGACGTTTCAGTATTTGGCCCCTTCAAGACTCATATGTGAGGTCTCCTATCAGACTACAGTACCCTCTCGAGTTTCGCGCTCGCTTCGTTCCGAAGGTATAGCGCTAAACTCAAGGAGGGCGTACGGGCGTTGCCCATATCCCCAACGGTTGGACAAAAACGGCCAGTGTGACACCGCCTTAAGGCAGTGAAGCCGCTGATAGGGTGAGCATCGGCAATGACGTCATCGGACTCCCAGCGAATCACAAGCATGCTTTCAGAATTGTCAGTCAATCGTAAGGCAGCCGCCTTCAACTGCGGCTTCAAAACGACCCGTTAATTCTCTCTCTCTCTCTCTCTCTCTCTCTCTCTCTCTCTCTCTAGCCACAATGTTTGGAGGAAAACGTCCAGTGTGATACTACCTTTTCAGGTAGCATGCACGACGCCGATGGTTAGTAGACGTGACCCGTACGTGTCAAAGCAGCGCAAAACTCGGGGTGATAATGCACAAAAGTCGGGATGGTAAGAATTTAGGACTAACCGGGAAACTCGGATAGCACAAAACTCGAGAGGGTACTGTATTCTCTCATGCACCCTCACACCCACATTACTGAACACATGCTGCGTGAGTTTGCCTCCAAAGCATGGATGTGCATGCCTTCCAATGTTCTCAGTGGCTTAATTCTTAGCCGCTGGTATTTGGCCTATCAATAGGAACATCTTCCCTGATGAGGCCTTCCTAAGGTCTCAAGTGAGTGAAATGCCACCACCAACATCAGAGCCAGCTGAAGATGATGAAGGTGTGCATTCACCAGCTCCAAGTTCCTCCTTTGAGACCTCTGGTGAACATTCTGCTGTGAAGGCAGCTCTTGTCTGGGGTGAAAAATCAACCTTTATCTTCAGCCCAGTGCTTATAGACACTTTCACCCAAACCCTGTGGCTACCTCCACCTCCGGAGATATTGCCCCAGAATCCATTCATCCCTACCCCAAAGCTCCTGCATGTCCACTTAGAAAGGGAAGAAAGAAGGTTAGAGCCTTTCATGTACAAGTACGTGAAATCAGAGGTTACTTCCTGTGGTTAATCACGTACAAATATGTTCGTCACTTACCCGCCTTCTACTGCTTGGAAATGCCTTCTAGCTACATGAATTATTTTACTGGAAGTGTCTAGCATATATCACCACAGCTTCCCGCCATTTGAACACACGCGTAAGCCCTCCCACCCCAACTCTCCTCTCGTTGCCCACACACTGCTGCTTACCCCATCCCCGGCCATCACTTGCCTCTGAGTCACAATGGCAGGGAGGCGTCACCGCTCTCTAACTCTCGCTTAGATTGATGAGCAATTATGTCTTGAGGAAGATATTGGTGGCCAGGACAGTGACATCAGAATTGATGATAGTGATGATGACCCTGATTATGTATTTGATCATCAAACAGAGGAAGAAGACGAGGAACTTGAGTCAGAATACTTTGGTGTATTACCACCACCTCCACACACTCCTCCCTCCCAGGATGCTGAACCCTTCCCATGCCTCCACTTCATTTTCCTGCAGTCCAGCAGTCACACAACTTGACGGCAAAGAAAACGGAGTGACACTCGGTATTACTGTCATGAGTGTGCTGTAGCTCTATGCATTGAACCTTGCTTTGAAGATTATCATACCCTGCTACACTTCTAAGCATATTGGATAATGTTTGTGTAAAGAATGTGGAAGAAGCCAAAGGATACTTGTGTTAGAAAAAAAAGAATAACATTATTTTGTGATAAAACTGCTTTCTTTTTAAAAAAAGGAATTAATTATATATGAAAACATGCATCTGCCATAGAGAATAGGCACCCACAATACACATACTTATCGTAGATTATCATTTATAGTTATATAAAGATCGGTAAATGACAAAAAAAAAAATCGTATGTCTGGCAGCACCGCCCAACAAGCCAAGTTTAAAGGCCCAATGGGACATTTAAAAATGGAGATTCTGAACTTACTTTTTTTTTTTTAGTTCTGGCATCATTTTGAGTCATACAGAACAATATATGAAAAACTGATCTTAGGTGAGCAGGATGAGTATATGGGATGTAAAGGTATGCTGACCTCTTAGGTGTTAAGGCCAAAGAGGACAGGAAAAGGAAGAAGTTGCAGAAGAAGCAGAGGAAGAAGTGGAAAGCAGTGGCTGCACTCACTGATGAGGATGAACCTGGGGTGACATTACAGCTGGATGACTCTTTAGAGTATTCTGAAGAGGTGCAGGAGGAGGAGGAGGAGGAGGACTCTCATGCACTTTACCCCTTCCAGGAGAAGAAGACAGCAGAAGGGGCTTTGTGTTGGTGGAACTTAAGCTTGAGGAGGGGTGTAATGCAGACTCAAAGGTACGTTATGTTGGCAAAATCCTTAATGTAGAAAATAATTGCCAATATCATATCTCTTTCCTGCAGGTGAGCATCCAGTTCAGCTCAAGGGACACCTCCTGTTTCCCATGGAATGAAGATTTGTGGAAGGTGACAGGAGAAAAGATTAAGGGAGTTTTGGTGCCTGTGACAGCCAAGACTAAGAGCTTGGCCAATACTTTATGTTCCCAGCCACCTCTTAAGGAGGGCTCCAGGGGTTCTATGGCTTTGAAATTGTAGTACATGTTGTTTGTTGATGTAAATCTATGACATTCTGTGAAATTCGTGAAATTTGGGAAGATGTGTAGGGGAGACTCAAACAGAGCCGTAGCAACCGCCCTCCATATCCCCCATCTGGGGGGGGCCCTGAATGACAGGGGGACCCCAACTATAAGAAAGGAGAGAGAGAGAGAGAGAGAGAGAGAGAGAGAGAGAGAGAGAGAGAGAGAGAGAGAGAGAGAGAGAGAGAGAGAGAGAGAGAGAGAGAGAGAGAGAGAGAGAGAGAGAGAGAGAGAGAGAGAGAGAGAGATGAAAAGGCAACCCAGTATTTAAATTAGATTACTATATTTATCAGCCGTATAAGAGGAAAAAAATATTCTTATCCTGAACCGTTGGAAAGATTTCTTAACATATATACGTATGTAGTAATAATCTTCAGGATATATACCCAAACACTGGAATTGTGTTGAGAGTTATGTTAACAACTCCAGTTACTGTTACAAGTGCAAAGAGAAGCTTTAGTAGAATGAAAATAATAAAAAAAATATTTTGCAGTCAACAATGTCAGATGATAGGCTGTCTGCTCTAGGAATGATCTCCATTGAACATGTTGTTGCTAGATCTCTTGATTTTGATGCTTTGGTTAATAAATTTGCAGACCACAAACCTAAAAAAAATTTAAAAAAAAAAAAAAAAAAAAAAAAAAAAAAATTATTGTTTTGCATTTAAATTATCATACTTTGTTGAGAAACATTATTTTTGTACTCTGATAGGCCTGCTTATCAGTCGTGCCCACATATTGTGCCCAGCTCACCTCCACTTAAATATATAACATCATCATTCATTGTTTTAATTACTGTACCCCATACTCTTGCTGAAAGAAAAAAAAAATGTAAAACTCGGTTGTCTGTATTGGGCCCCACAGAAGTTTTTTTTGGGGGGGGGTCTCACTACTTCGTGCTATGGCCCTGGACTCAAACACAGCATAAAATCTTCTTTTTGTTTCACTGACTTTAGTTTTTAGTTAATTGCTTACTAATACTATAGAAACTTTGTGTATATATCTACATTTTTGATTTTGTAAATTTTTGATTTTTTGTTTTGGCTTGGAAAAAAAAAATTGAAGTTTTTTTCACTAATAATTTTCTCCACTTTCTCACGTTTTCTTTTTACATTTTTAAAAATGTGCAAAATGAGAAAAATTGCCATTTAGTTGTAGTTTATATTGATACCTAACAAAAGGCTGTCAGACATTTTGTCAATTTTGTGAAATTTTTTGACGTGTAAAAAACAAATTTTCGAGATTTTGGCTCCTAAAGATTTTTTTTTCCATTTCATGTGTCTTGCCATTTTTATTGTTGGTGGGCTATGACGTAACAGCCCAG
Source organism: Eriocheir sinensis (assembly GCF_024679095.1). Lineage (NCBI taxonomy): Eukaryota > Metazoa > Arthropoda > Malacostraca > Decapoda > Varunidae > Eriocheir > Eriocheir sinensis. The sequence continues at coordinate 3,739,141 of NC_066522.1, read as the reverse complement.
GGCATTTAAATCTCCTAACCCTTTCATTCCGGGGGACGTATATTCACATCCTGGTCGCCGAGTGGCTTAAAACTACCCACATGCTGTCCAGAAGACCACCTATCAACCCGGACTCTAGATTCTAGGATTGATGTGTCTATACGTCCTACTTGCTACGCGCCACATATGGGAGACGTGTATATAAGTCCTGTTTAATTTTAGTATGCCAAAGCAGGGATACGTTTTCTTGGACATGGATGGTTTTAGAGAAAACAATATGGGTAACAAAATTATACGGTAACGAAGAAGAAATTCTACTGTGAGAACTTTTGCAGTCTTTCGCAGACATATCTTTATCACACACACACACACAAGTGTTTACCAAGGAATCATTATTCAAAGAACCACAAGAAAACAACTTAGATGTATATATGGAAGAGGTCAAAATAGATAAAGAGGAGATAAAACGACTATTGGGGGAATTGGAAGAAGGGAAGGCCGTGGGCCCGGATGGAGTTTCAGGTTTTATACTTAAAGAGTGCAGAAATGAGTCAGTTGGGCTGATATATTATGACATCACTAGGTGCTCAATAAAAACTGGCACAGTGCCTAGGGAGTGGAAGAGGGCAGAAGTGGTACCTATAAAAAAAAGTGGAAGAAAGGAAGAATCCCTAAATTATAGACCGGTGTCTCTGACCAGCGTAGTATGTAAAATATGTGAGAAAGTAATAAAAGAACAATGGATGAGATTTCTAGAAGAACATAATCTAATCACAAACAATCAATATGGGTTTAGGAAAGGCTGCTCATGTGTGACAAACTTGCTGAGCTTTTACTCAAGAGTGACGGACAAATTACAGGAAAGAGACGGATGAGTGGATTGCATTTACCTAGACTTAAAGAAGGCATTTGACAAAGTTCCACATTCAAGACTGCTGTGGAAACTAGAAAATAAAGGAGGATTGAGAGGGAAAATGAAGTGCTGGATGGAAAGCTACTTAAGAGGAAGAAAGATGAGAACCGTGGTTAAGGACACTAGATCGGAATGGAGAACGGTGGAAAGTGGAGTGCCCCAGGGTCGGTTTTAGCACCAGTACTCTTCCTAGTCTATATTAATGATATGCCAGAGGGAATAAACAGCTTCATGGGCCTGTTCGCAAATGATGCTAAACTGCAAAGACATATAAGAAACAGTGTAGACTGCAAGGAGCTGCAAGAAGACCTAAACAAGATTTGGAAATGGAGTCAGAAATGGGAGATGATATTCAATGTGAAGAAATGTCATGTTATGGAAATGGGAAAAAGTGTAGAAAGACCAAAATGGACATATACAATGGGAGGTGGTGAAATATTAAAGAAAGTAAATGAAGAGAGAGACCTGGGAGTAATAATGCAAGATTATATGCAACCTGAAAGTCATATAAATCGGATCTTTGGTGATGCATATAACATGGTGAGAAATATAGGTATAGCATTCCACTACATGGACGAAGAAATGATGAAGAAATTAATTACTACTATAATCAGACCTAAACTAGAATACGCAGAAACAGTGTGGTCTCCACATATGAAGAAACACATAAAAAAACTAGAAAGAATACAGAGGATGGCAACAAAAATGGTTCCAGAACTGGAGGGACTGACATATGAAGAGAGACTAAAGGAAATGGACTAACCAACACTAGAACAAAGAAGAGAAAGAGGAGACCTAATACAAATATATAGGCTATTGAGTAAAATGGAAGAAGTGGATAACGAGAAATTGCTAAGAGAAGAACCTTCCAGCAGGAACACTAGAGGACATAGTAAAATGTTGAGGAGGGAAGATGCTCAAGAGACATAAAGAAATATAGTTTCCCACAAAGAAATATAGAGGTTTGGAACAGACTAAGTGAAGGAATAGTATTGGCGAAGAGTGTGCAAAGCTTCAAGTAAAAGTTAGATAATTATAGATATGGAGACGGGACCACACGAGCATAAGCCCAGGCCCTGTAAAATTACAACTAGGTAAATACACACACACGCAAAGGGAGGAGGGGGGTTTATAAGTTAGGCCTATGTATATCTTATGTGCGTGGAATTCCTCTTCCTTTGAGTTGAGTAGCCATTACTCACACCATCCCCCTCGGCTCAAGGACGCGGCCTCCCTTCCCTGCCTCTCCCTACATCCATCCCATTGTCCCTATTCTCTTTCTTTCTTCCTACCTTCCTTCCTCCCTTCAGTGTGTGTGTGTGTGTGAGAGAGAGAGAGAGAGAGAGAGAGAGAGAAATGCGTGGTCTCTACTTATCACCCCCCCCTCTCTCTCTCTCTCTCTCTCTCTTCACACCACAGCCTAGCTCAGTGTTGTCCAAACTGCACGCAGCATAGATACACACACACACAGCAGAAACTTTCCATGTTCTATGAAGGAAAAGAGAGAGAGGAGCCTAGGAAGGACGCGTTTTGCGTGTGTAAATATAATGTACAGTCACCCCCGTGTTGGTTTCGGATGCATTGACGCTAAATAGGAAGGCAGAGAGGGAGGGAGGCAGAGAGGAGGGGAAGGGAGAGAGGAGGCAGAGAGGAGAGAGGGAGGGAGGCAGAGAAGGGGAAGGGAGGGAGAGGAAGGCAGAGAGGAGGGAGGAGGGAGGCAGAGGGAGGGGAGAGGAGGAGGCAGAGGAGGGAGGGAGGGAGGCAGGAGGAGGGAGGAGAGAGGAGGGGAGGAAGGCAGAGGTGGAGGGAGGGAGGCAGAGGGAGGGAGGAGGGAGAGGAGGAGGAGGAGGCAGAGAGGAGGAGGGGGGGAGGAGGAGGAGGGAGGGGGAGGGAGGAGGGGGAGGAGGGAAAGGAAGAGGGAGGGAGGGAGAGAGGAGGAGGGAGTGGAGAGGGAGGGGAGGGAGGGAGGGAGGGGGAGGGAAGGAGGAGGGGAGGGCAGGGGCAATGGACGTTAGGTTGCTGGCTGACGTCACGGTTAGGATGACACTTCACCGTCAGTATTTCCCAGCACCTCACCAGGGACGAGCTCTATTGGCTTTTGGCAACAATTGTAGCCTAAAAATGAGGAGGGGGAGGAGAGAGAGGGAGGGAAGGGGAGGGAGAGGAGGAGGCAGGGCAAGGGAGAGGGGGAAGGGGAGGCGGGAGGAAGGCAGTTGAGTGAGGAGAGAGGACAGCTCAGGGAGGGCAGAGAGGTATTGGTCGAGATTGGCATCTAGCAGAGGGGTTCTCATAGCAAAATCACGGCTCGCGCATGACGTCTGCATGGGGTTTGCAGTCCACGACGTCACGGTACTTGGGCTACGTCATGCTTTCCTTTTGGATTGCAGCTCCCCAGGGTGAGTGTTGATTACATATTGTTGTCTAACAAGGTCTTGTCTCATTTCAGTCATTAAAGAACGAAAAACATGTTTTATATGACGTGTCAGAGGTGACTTCCCCAAATGCATATTTTCCCATAGGTTATAGTCCCGCCGTTCGCGGTTTCGCGCATCGCGCCGAAGTCCGGGATGACTAATGTAATGCAAATATGATATATATAATTGACTTTAGTCAGCCATAGGGGTTCGTAACAGTGGGAGAATGAAAAGTTTGGACAGCACTGGCCTAGCTTACCACACCACAGCCTAGCTTACCCGCGCTGCACGCCTTGGCAACCCTGTGTTTTCGTTGTGCTATTTGGCTTTGAGTTAGCTTTCACGTGTGTTTGTGTGTTCTCGCTTGTGGACTTTGTGTGTTGCCTGTGATTTCCCGACATGTGTTTAGTGTGTGCTCGTTTGTGGTTTCTGCGAGTGTGTCTGCCTGTGGCTGCCTCTGTGATTTGTGTTTCTGGTGTTTTTGCGTTGATCTGGCTGCTTCCGAGGTTTCTGCATGGGTTTCAGAGTGTTTCAAGTGTGTTGTGTTTCCGGTGTTTTTGCGTGTGATTTGGCTGCTTCCGAGTGTTCTGCGTGGGTTTCAGAGTGTTTCAAGTGTGTTGTGTTTCCAGTGTTTTTGCGTGTGATTTGGCTGTTTCCGAATGTTCTGCATGGGTTTCAGAGTGTTTCAAGTGTGTTGTGTTTCCGGTGTTTTTGCGTGTGATTTGGCTGTTTCCGAATGTTCTGCGTGGGTTTCAGAGTGATTCAAGTGTGTTGTGTTTCCGGTGTTTTTGCGTGTGATTTGGCTGTTTTCGAGTGTTCTGCGTGGGTTTCAGAGTGATTCAAGTGTGTTGTGTTTCCAGTGTTTTTGCGTGTGATTTGGCTGTTTCCGAGTGTACTACAAGGGTTTCAGAGTGTTTTGAGTGTGCTGTTGTGTTTCCGGTGTTTTTGCGTGTGATTTGGCTGTTTTCGAGTGTTCTGCGTGGGTTTCAGAGTGTTTTGAGTGTGTTGTGTTTCCAGTGCTTTTGCGTGTGATTTGGTTGTTTCTGAGTGCTCTACGTGGGTTTCAGAGTGTTTTGAGTGTGCTGTTGTGTTTCCGGTGTTTTTGCGAGTGACTTGAGGGTGTTTAATCGTGCTTATGCTTGAGTTTCTGAGTGTTCCGAGTGTGTTGTTGTGTTCCCGAGTGTTTCACGCCTGATTAGGGTGTGTCGACAACTCACCCTTTGAATTCCCTGAGGATTCAATCTGCTCCTCCTCACTACACCCACTTTAAATCCCCTAGAGGATTAACCTTTCCTACCCCCCTTTCCCTCACCTCACCTAAGCCCCCCCACCCTCGCTCACCTCACCTGCTCCCTCTCCTACAAATCCCCTAGAGGATTAGCCCTTCCTACTCCTCCCTCACCTCCACATATTTCTAAGCCCTCCCCCCCTCACTCACCTTACCTCACATCCTATTTACCCATCCCTTCACCCACCTCACCTCGCCTCTTTCTTAACCCTTCTTGATCTCACTCACCTCACATCCCTTCCTACTCCTCCTCTCTCCCACTTTACCTCCTTTCCCAAACTCCCTCTCACTCACCTCACCTATTTCCTAACCCTCCTTGATCTCACACACCTCACTCACCGCCTCTCTTTCCCCCTCTTTACTCACCTCACATCCCTTCCTACTCCTCCTCTCTCTCACTTTTCCTCCAATACTAAACTACCTCTCACACACCTCACCCCCTTTCCTAATCCCCTTCACTCTATGTTTTTATCTCTTTCATTTCAGCTAAGATGGCGCCTAAGAAGTGCAGTACTTGTAACGGTAGCTTCTCAGCTCACTTTTTTACAGGGCGTTCTGCTGTCTGTCGACTGTGTCTCTCCAGGCAGCATCTCGAGACAAGACTGCAGGAGCAGGAAGAGAAGATGGAAGAAGGCCAGAATAAAATAAGCGCTTTCTCTCACCAGGCAGCATCTCGAGACAAGACTGCAGTCGCAAGAAGAGAAGATGGAAGCAGGTCAGAATAAAATAATAGAGCTTTCTCGCACTGTTGCCTCCTTGCAGGAATTCATCCAGGCTAACGTTGCTGTGGTGCCAAACCCTTCTCCAACCGCCCCCTTGCTCACTCACTCTTAATCTTTTTCTTCAGTTTTTTTCATGATTTTTTCATTACTCAGAGAGTAGTTCCCCGACATTCGTCTACTGCTCTTACCAAACTCCATCGCGCTACACTTCTCTGTACTGAATGTCATTTCCCATTTGTGTGACCATTCACTTATTCTATCGAGATCTTGGCTCAGGGCTACACAGTCATCTTCATTAGCCACCCTTCTCATTATTTTAGCATCATCAGCAAACATATTCATATAGCTTGTCACCCCTTCTGTCATGTCATTAATATAAATTGCAAACATAATCGGAGTCAGCACCGATCCTTGGGGGACTCCACTCGTCACTTCCATCCATTCCTGATTACTGTTCTCATTTCTCTCTTCGTCAAAAAGTCCATAATCCAATCCAATATTGAACCACCCAGACTTCCAACATGATTAAGTTTCCATATTAATCGCTTGTGTGGTACTTTATCAAATGCCTTCTTTAAGTCCAGATACACACAATCTGCCCAACCGTCTCTTTCCTGTATTATATCAATTACTCTTGAACAGAAACTGATCAGATTAGTTACACAAGACTGTCCTCCTCTGAATCCGAATTGGCTATTTGTTAATATACTGTTTTCTTCTAAATACTCCACCCATCTGTTTTTTATAATTTTCTCACACATCTTTGCTACTACACTTGTTAATGACACTGGCCTATAGTTCAACGGGTCTTCCTTACTTCCTCCTTTACGTATTGGGACGATGTTAGCCCTCTTCCAGTCTCTCGGTACCTTCCCTTGTGCTAGTGAGACATTAATCAAGTTTCTCAACTTTTCAGCTATTTGCTGGTTACACTCTTTAAGCACCCAATTTGATATACCATCCGGTCCTGCTGATTTCCTCGCATCCAATTCTTCCAATAATTTTCTAACTTCATCTGCTGATGTTTGTATTCTCTCCAGACCCACTCTATTCCCCGGCACTGCATCTACACCTTCAATCTCACTTTCCCTTGTGAGCACTGGAAACAATTATTCATCACTTCTACTATTTCACTTATACCATCAAAGATTTCATCATTAACTTTAACTTTCTGAATCTCATCTCTATTTTTCAACTTTCCATCTATGAGCTTATAAAACAGTTTTGGCTGGTCTTTGCACTTACCTACAATATTTTTCTCAAAATTCCTTTTTTCTTCTCTTCTTACTTTGACATAGGCATTCCTCTTCCGTTTGTACTCATTCCATAGATCCATCCTCCTATTTTTTCTCCATTTGTTCCATGCCTTCTCCTTATCCTGCTTGGCATCTACACACTTCCTATTATACCACTCTTCTCTTGATTTCTGGCCTTCTTTCATCCTTGGTACCCACTTTTCCACTCCTTCGTTGTAAATCCGTAGAAAGATAGCCCATTTTTCCTCCATATTATCAGCCTCAAAAAAAGTATCCCATTGTGCTTCCTCAAAATGTTTCCCAAGTTGTTCAGAATTTGCCTCATTAAAGTTAAACCATTCTTTCCTGTAGTCCTCATTCCTGATTATTTTACCTCCTTCTCGTAATATGTAGCTACTCGATAAGTACATGATCGCTCTTCCCTATAGGACTTTTATAGTTCATCTCCTCTATGGTATCTGGCTCCCTGGTGATTATCAAGTCCAATCTAGATGGCTCGTCTTCTCTGAATCTTGTATTTTCCTCTACCCACTGTGTGAGGACGTTATATATAACTAATTCCAAAACCTTGTTCCCCCATGAAGCTTCACTTCCTTCCGTTGGCCAGTTTTCCCATGACACTTCCTTACAATTAAAATCTCCCATTATCAAAATCTTATCATTCTCCTCCAGCAATCTCCTTAGGCAATCCAATGTGTCTTCCAGCTCCTTGTACAATTCTTCTGTCCATGAATTGTTTTTTGGAGGGACATACACCACTACGATATTTCTGCATCCTCCCCTTTGCAGTCTTATTTCCACACTCAAGACCTCCGCTTGCTTCACTCTTTTCATTAGCTTGATTCTTTAATTCTCTTATCGTGTTCCTTTCCTCCACACTTTTGTCCTTTCTTACTCAGACTTTTTTGTAGGTCTCTGTTCTTGCTAACTTCCATGACTTTCCCACCACTTCTGCAGCAGCTTGAGACCTAAATCTAATTTTTACTGGTCGTTGGGCTCCTTCTTCATACTTTCCAAGCCTGAATACTTCTTCGATCTCCCCTACCAGCTCATGACCTTCTTCCTGAATTGCTTCAATTACTTGCTCCACTGCCTTCCTTTCTTTCTTTTCCCTTCTATATCTGATCAGCATGTGCTCTTCATTAATGCCCACCACTACTACAGACTTCTTTTTTTCAACCGTGTCCCTCACTATTTCTGTTTTTTCTTTTATCACCTTGATCACCTTTTCAGTTATAGCTTCATCTTTAGCCTTGACTTACTCCTCCACAATTTTCTTAAAGCTAACATTCTCCTTTTCTTGTTCCTCCTTCCAGACTTTATGCATTTCCTTTAATTCCTTGACTTTAACCTCTGTATCCTCTGTCTTCTTCTCATTTAACGTTACCTGCTTGTGCAGGTCATTGTAAGCATTCTTCCATACATTTTTCTCCGTCTTTAGGATGTCAACCTCCCTCTCCAACGTCCCCATTCTGTCCTTCATTTCCTTCATCTCCCTTTCCAAGTCAATAAGTCTCCTTCTCAACATAACGTCTCTGTGCCTATCCACGTCTTCCGAGAAACCTTCAAAATCATTGTCCCTTGGCCTGGCTCCCCTGCTTACCGGTGTAAACAAACTCAGTGGTGGCGAAGCCATCGTCCCCGCCTTCTCCTCGCTCATTTTTCAGTGTTATTCACTGTTTTCAGCCTTTAATACCTCGGGACTGCAAGATTACCACCTAGCACGGCTCCTACCTTAATTTCCATGGCTAGGGTTTAGTTCCCGCGCAGCCTGATGATAGTATTGAAAACACGTCAGGAGTTCAACTGTGTCCGTCCGCCATCTTGGCCGTCTTGTGTGTGTGTGTGTGTGTGTGTGTATTTACCTAGTTGTGAAATACAGGAAAAGAGCTGTACTAGGCTCGTGCTGTCCCGTCTCCATAACGCTTATTATCCAGTTTGGCTTTAAATTCATGAATCGTTTTTGCACACACAGTCTCCTAGTCAAGTCCGTTCCATGTTGTTATAAGAACATAAGAACGTAGGAGTCTGCAAGAGGCCGGTAGGCCTGTACAAGGCAGCTCCTTTGAACCTAAGCTCCCGTGTATCTAACCCCACCTAATATTGCTGTCCATTAATTCATCAAATCTATTTTTGAATGTGACAATTGTATTGGCACTCACCACATGACTGCTAAGCCTATTCCACTCATCCACCACCCTGTTAGTAAACCAATTTTTGCCTATGTCCCTGTTGAATCTGAATTTATCCAGCTTAAACCCATTACTTCGTGTCCTACCCGGTTCTCTTACCCACAAAACCTTGTGAATATCTCCCTTGTGAAAGCCCTTCATCCATTTATAAACCTCGATCATGTCTCCACGCACCCTTCGCCTTTCTAGAGAATGCAAATTTAACTGTTTGAGTCTTTCCTCGTATGGCAAGTTTCTCAACCCCTGAATCATCTTAGTCATCCTCCTCTGCACCGATTCTAACATTTTGATATCCATTCTATAGTAAGGTGACCAGAACTGAGCCACATAGTCAAGATGAGGTCTAACTAATGCTAAATATAGTTTGAGGAAGACATCAGCACTTCTGTTGCTTACGCTCCTTGAAATAAATCCCAGTACCCTATTTGCTCGATTTCTAGCTTGAATGCTTCTGTATGGAAAACTGTATTTCTTGATGTCTCTCCTACAGTCGCTCTTCTTCAATTTCTTACCATTGCCTATTGTCACACTTCTGTCACGTTGCACAAGGTCTTCCCTGTCCAATTTCTCCAATCCCTCTTGCTATTAGGTCCCCTCTCTCTCTTCTGCTCTCCAGTGTTGTTAGTCCTAATTTCTTCAGTCTTTCTTCATAAGTATGTTCTCTCAGAGTTTCCGGTAATTTAGTCGCTGCTCTTTGTATTCTTTCCAACTTTCTAATTTCTTTCTTCAGTCTAGGTGACCACACTAATGCTGCATATTCCGGTCTTGGATGTATCATCGATGTTATTAGTGACAGGCAACTCGCGATTTACACGAGTATTGCGTCCTTGAAGATGTCGCGTAAATCAAACAAGAGGTAGGTTTCTGTCAAAAAATAAATACCGTATTTTGCGGCGTCTAACGCCCACCCCAAACTTTAAGACAACAATTTTGAAAAAAAAAAGTTCTTACAATGCTCAGAAATATGTACGGGTTAAAGAACATTGACAATGTACAGTTTCCCGAAATTTATATATTTTTGGTGTAATCTTTACTGCTTGAATTGACAAGTGTCCTTGAGTAAAGCAATGAAAATGGCGGCCGGGCTGGTGTTGTGAGAAATACATCCCCGTAAACATACTGATGATGCACAGCTTCTGATATCATAATAAGCATATTATTCTCACCATCACTCGTAGGTTATGACAGACAACTAGGCAAGGCACAATTCACATGGTTCTGGTGACACGTGGTATGCAGCTGTTTGTTGTATGAGTGTGGTTGTGTGGTTTTCAAACAATGTAAATGGCAGCCGGGTTGGTGTTGCGAGAAATATCTCCTCGTACATACTGATTATGTACAGCTTCTGAGATCATAATAAGCATATTATTCTCACCATCACTCGTAGGGTATGACAGACAACTAGGCAAGGCACAATTCACAAGGTTCTGGTGACACGCAGCATGCAGCTGTTTGTTGTTTGGGTGTGGTTGTGTGGTTTTCAAACAATGCAAATGGCGGCCGGGCTGGTGTTGCGAGAAATATCTCCTCGTACATACTGATTATGTACAGCTTCTGAGATCATAATAAGCATATTATTCTCACAGTCACTCGTAGGTTATGACAGACAACTAGGCAAGACACAATTCACGCGGTTCTGGTGACACGCGGCATGTAGCTGTTTGTTGTGTGGGTGTGGTTGTGTGGTTTGTAAACAATGCAAATAGCGGCCGGGCATGAAATAACTCCTCGTACAAGACTCATGATGTACAATTTCTGATATCATATTTACCCCATTATTCTCACTAATATTAATAATTAATAATGAACACATGGATAATTTTTTCCAATATGATTCTTTTATGTAGCTTGTACTGCTCCTTAGTCATACAATCGTAAGCCAGCTGTGACATCAAGATCAAGATCATACAAATGGCGCCCGACGGGGAAACGGGATAACAGCAGGGCATGGGCGATCCTCCGATTTAATTTTTGTACAGTAGTTATTTGATCGCCCTGTATTCTATGGTAACATATTATAAGACAGCTATGGACTATGAAGGAACATTAACAATATAAAGGTAAGTTTGCAGTTGTTATTGGATAAGACAAAACACAGACCCTTAAAAACACTCCAAAGAAGAAAAAAATCATAATAAATTTGTACATTCGGCGTATAACGCGCAGGGCTAAACTTTCAGGCATTTTTTATGTGAAAAAGGTGCGCGTTATACATTCAGTGGAGAGAGAGAGAGAGAGAGAGAGAGAGAGAGAGAGAGAGAGAGAGAGAGAGAGAGAATATCCATATCACTGAGATATCCAATCAGGCACTCAGTCTCAGCCTCACTCGTCTGAGAAAGAAATGAGGGACAGCATGAGCGCCAGGCTAGTATTGGTACCGGTACCGTACCGTATAGCTGGTACCGATAGAACTGGTACTGGTACCGTTACCTGCCCACCCCTATCGTTGAGTAGCGTGGCAGCGTGGGTACTGTATTGTTGTTAAGTGGCGCGTGGGAAGACCTGAGCACAGCTGTGTGGCCGCGGCGCCATGCGAGTCCAGTTGCGTGAGACATATGGTGGCCACTCCATAAAATATCACGTACAAGTGGAAATGACGTGCAAATTAAACATTTATTTGGATTTTGGACCCCGCGTTATTTCAGAAACACGTGAAACAAACTCGCGTAAATCGAGTTACCTGTACTTCACCATTTCTTCATCTAAATATGTAAATGCTGCTTTTATGTTTCTAAGAAGATTATATGTTTCCCTAGTTATCTGGTCTGTGTGTGTGTGTGTGTGTGTGTGTGTGTGTGTGTGTGTGTGTGTGTGTGTGTGTGTGAGAGAGAGAGAGAGAGAGAGAGAGAGAAATATGCATGCTCTCTCCCTCTTTCTCCCTCCGGCCCCCTCTCTCTCTCGCTCCCTCTCCCTTCGTATCAGTGAGGTGTCAATCTTTTGACTCTCTCTCTCTCTCTCTCTCTCTCTCTCTCTCTCTCTTACACAAACATAAGGAAATAAAATTCAGCAGACACACGTCATCTACACATAACGCAAATTTCTCTGTATATATATGCATACATCTGAAAATTATCAATTAATTTATGGTTCTTTATGTGCACCATTTAATTTTGCATATTTTTATATATAATACATGATGATTACATTGAGTTTATGGCTTAAAAGTTGTTATAATCAGAAGCAACATTTGAAATTTGGCGCGAACGGCCATCCCGGATACAGGGCAGGGTGTGTTTTCGCCCGGTCGAAGTGAAAGGGTTAAAGTGACCCTGTTTTTTAATATTCTACAAAAATATGCTTCGTTACCTGGTAGTACATAGTATCCCCGACATGTTGAGCGAGAAAAACTAATTTAGTCAGTTTTAAAAATATTCGTCAATATATACCCCCCGTGGCGCCCCCTTTAATTCACTTAATATGCGATAAGGTTTCTTTCAAAGTTCTGTTTGTCATCATATATTCATACTTCATTTACTCAGGAAAATGTGCCTTTTTTTATTTTGTTTCATTTTATAAACTCAGGAGAATTTGCCTTTTATTTTGTTTCACATTATAAATTCGGGAGAATGTGCCTTTGTATTTTGTTACATCTTATAAACTCGTGAAAATGTCTGTTTTAAGTTTCATCTTACTATTGCAGGAGAATGTACGTTTTTCATATTTCTTAATCTTAATAAAGATGTGTGTGGATTGATTTTGTCTATTTTACAAACCAATGGACTTAATTTCATATTTAATACATATTTGAGGCATGAAAATGAAATTGTATGGTAACCCCCCCCCCCACCATATAGGAGGCGGTCCGTAAAAAGTGAGGGGGAGTTGTAAATAGAGTTGTGGGTAAAACACAAACCCTGTTAACAATATTTGTTGATATGTCAAAGAAAGCCTTAACCCTGAAGTATATTTCCCAACAACAGTTTCTCATACATGTTAATACCCTGATAATTATTATAGTGAATATTTTTCCACTAGTAGTACGGCACGTCCCCACATCACCCTACAATAATTGAGTGGTAATTAGAGTTAGGGAGTGTTTATCTAACTGGAAGTGTGTCATCATTATGTATCCAACTAATTCATAATTTGTTCAGTGATTTAATTTTTCACAACTTGTATGGACTGGATACTAAGCAGAGCTGTAGACTAGAGTCATTGTGGAGCATCTATTGGCAAGACTAGGATCACTGACCTTGACCAAAAACTGCACCAGTTTCTGAAAAGAATCTTGGTTCCCGAACAGGCAAGCCAAGCACACTCCGTGCATCAATGCATTGAAGGGATTACACCTTTTTTTTTTTTTTTTTTTTTTTTTTTTGAGCCTCCATCCTTCCCCACAGCAGACGGCCAGTGGTGCCCAGCTGTCATAACCATCATCTCGTCGTAACCATGGTTACATCATGTCCAATGATGCAAAAAGTACATGAAAATACCGTATTTCGCGGCGTATAACGCGCATCTTTTTCACATAAAAAATGCCTGAAAGTTTACCCCTGCGCACTATACAGCGAATGTACAAATTTCTGTTGATTTTTTTTCTTCTTTGGGGTGTTTTAAGGGTCTTTTTCTTCATCTTGTCCAATAACAACTGCAAACTTACTTTATTATTGTTTATGATCCTCCGTAGTCCATAGCTATCTTATAATATGTTACCATAGAATACAGGGTGATCAAATAACTACTATACAAAAATGAAATCAGTGGAGGATTGTTTTGAATGACTAAGGAGCACTGTTGCCAATTTGAGCAGTACAAGCTACATAAAAAATCATATTAGAAAATAAAATATCCATGTGTTCATTATTGATTATTAATGTTATGCCAGGGGGTAGATTTCATGTGTTATTTTTGTATTTGTGTGGGGGGGGTGCTAGTTTGCACGCGGAGGGCTGGTGATGGCCGGCGGTGTGGCATGTATCGCAGAGCCGCCGGGCCGAGCTACGGGGAGAGAGAGCCATGCTGCGAGACAGAAGAGACGTGCGCTGCCCGCTAGTGTGTGCCCTGTGCTGTGTCTGACCCCCCCTCTGTGTACTGGGAGTTACTGTGCCTTGTGAACCAGTGTTTGTACGATGTTGGAGCTGTTCAGTAAAGAAGAAAACCTACGCTGTGGGCCTCACCCTGCCTTGCTTCCCTCGTGGTGTGTTGGCGGCCCTGTGGAGTGGCGACGTGGGGTGTCTTGCTGTTCTGGGTGTTCACGACCCGCGTATGGTGGTCTGGGGTTGAGGAACACCGCCTGCTTGTGCTGTGGAGTGTGTTGTGCGGGCCGGTGGTGGCGTAACAGTGGTGTCATAGGAGTGGGATTAGTGAACAGTGAGTTGTGCCGTGCCGCCAAGGCGTCTCAGGACGGTCGCCGTGAGGGTGAGGAGGCTGGCAAGGCCGAGGCTGACGCGGGTGAGGTGAAACTGAGCCAGTTGGACTTGATTGCTGCCATTCTGACCAGTATGAGGGAGAAGGCAGACGAAGCCACAGAGGGCCTGCAGCTGCCTGGTGGTGTGGCGGCCGAACAGAGTCTGGAAGGAGCGGGGGAGGAGTCAGTCACGGTGCTGCTGGCTGACTCCTCCAACGAGGCTTGGGAAGTGCCCGCTGGTGCCAAGCTGGCCACCTGTGAGGAGGTGGAGCAACAAGAGGGGGTGTCGGGGAGCACAGAGTCGGCCGCTGTGAGGTCGCTGCCTGACTTCCTGGAGGATTCGGCACACCGGAGCGCCGTTCGCCTGACGGAGGCGCAGACAGAGGTGTGCCACACCCTGGCTGGGTGCACAGATGTGCTCAGCGGGGGTGGTTTGGACCTGCTGGGCCACACGGGGTTGGTGAAGCGCAGCGTCAGCGCAGGGAATAGTGCGCCCACCAAGAGCCCGCCCCGACGAATTGCATCAGCCAGGTGGGAGGAAACAGCGCACCGTCAACGAGTGGGTGGTGCAGGGGGTAATTGAGCAGACAGAAAGTCCGTGGCCCTCAGCGGTAGTCCTGGATAAGGAGAAGGACGGCACGCAGCGCTTCTGTGTGGACTGCCGGGCGCTGAGGGACGAGACTGGCGAGGACTCTCACCCCCTGCCGTGGACCGACGACGCGCTGACGAGGGCCTTGGGATTCGAGGCCTTCCTGAAGATGACGACCAGCAGCCTAGAGGGCCCCCCCCTGCCCTGCCATGACCTCCGGGGCCGGATGGCGAAGGTGAAGATGAAGGCAGCGCCGAGGAAGGCAAGCCTGGAGGGTCTCCATGGCTCGTGCAGGGGCTGTGGCGAGAAGGGGCACAGGCGTAGTCGGTGCCCGGGGGAGCGAAGGACACGTTCCCTTGACCGGCTGAGCCCCGACGCCCACCAGCCTCGCTTCAAGGACTGTGGCCAGTCTGGCCACCGCTCGAGCGCCTGCCCTAGGCCCAGGGACGTGGCGCGGGCGGGTAGCGTGGACGGGCTGGAGAAGGGGGCCGACTTCCAGCCGTCTCCTGCCCTCAGGCCCCGCCTTGTGTAAGCTGCCATGGCCAGATCAGCGTGTTGCCGGTGGGAGGATCAGCGGATGTAGCCACAACGCATGACAGTAGACACCGGGGGCTGAGGAGTCCTCGGCGCGGCCAGATCCGGGGTAGTGTGGTGCTGGAGGGGCCAGTGGAGGCTTGTATCGGCATGTGCAGCGCTGTGGAGCGCCGGCCGGTGGACGCCGCCAATCAAGACGAGCCGTGCTTGCTGGGCCTTGACTATCTGACGCAGGCCAGTAAGGCTTGTGGTGGCCTTGGACGGGAGCTGGAGAGGGTGACTGGAGAGGTACCCTTTGCTTCCAGGTTTTCGAGCATGGCTGCGTGGGGAGGTAGTCACAGCCAGGCGTGAGCACCTTGCCCCAAGGGTGGAGGCCTGTGCATCATCAGTATGAACGGGGATGTATTTCTCATAACACCAGCCCGGCCGCCATTTTCATTGCTTCATTCAAGGACACTTGTCAATTCAAGTAGAACAGGTTACACCAAAAATATATAAATTTCAGGAAACTGTACATCATCAATGTTCTTTAACCGTACATATTTCTGAGCAATTAAAGAACTATTTTTTTTTCCAAAATTGTTGTCTTAAAGTTTGGGGTGCGCGTTATACACCGGTGCGCGTTATACGCCGCGAAATACAGTACCCCTGTCCCCAATCATCACGGCTCACCAGACACCCCCTACATCCTCATAACACACATCTCCCCCAGATAGCTTCCCCAGCTCCTGATTGATGTTGTTTCATGCATTTCCAGTTGCTTCATTACCTCCAGCCTTTATTACAACTTCTGTAGATGTGGCAATGTGATAAAACTGATGATAATGTCTCATGCATTTCCAGTTCTTTCATTACCTTCATCCTTTATTACAACTACCATAGATGAGGCAATGTGATAAAAATGCTTCCCCACAAATATAAAGCCCTCTCCTACACTTCCAGTCCACCTGCAGCAGACTCAATGGGGGGATATCGCATGGGTATAAATGTGTAAAATTTATGTACATAACATTCCATTGACCAGCACAAAAATGTGTAAATTTTACATGTGTGATACTGTAAGGATTAAAGTATTTTCAGTTTTTAAAGAATAATAAAAAATAAACCATACCTTCACTAAAATCGTGCCCCTTATAGATGCGTTTCACAATGCGGTACTCCATGGCAAGACATTCCTGCAAGGTAAGGTGTGTTCCACGCTCCAGCTGTTCAAAGGTCACCTTGAGAGATGTTGGTGACATCTTCTTAAGAATTTTAAGCTGCTTCTCTGCCCACTCAGACCCATTCTGTACCATGGAAAAGCAAGAAGTTAGGATATAAGGAAAATAGTAAAAGAGTTTGTAAGTACATACTTTTCAATCTGGGGACATATAAGACATACTGCTGGCCCCAGTGTAATGCAGAGAACAGAGAAACAAATACAGTAAAACCCCGATTATCCGAAAGCGGATTATCCGAAAAACCGGATTATCCGAAATTGATCTGGATAATGCAATTAAAAAAAAAAAAAAAAATTCTATACTAAAACGTTATAAAACATCAAAAATAAATAAAAGTAACTACATATGTACTATATTAACACATTTAAAATTGATAAGAACAGTTAAAATGAATATGCTTTCTAATACGTATTGCCGAAATAGCTTGTAACGAATAGATCAATGTATTAAGACAAAAAACATTAAACAAACTCTCAACAACACCACGTCCGCACCTTCGCCCCAGCAAGGACGTAGGTGCGGCGAACGAACAAACTACTGCACGACTACTCTCACACCGTACTCTCAAGACAACGACACAAACACGACTCCCCTCTCCACTCCATGCCACATTCCCCTTCCAACATATGAGTTGCGCGATAATATGAGTCATCATACTGTGTCTCCACCTGCACGATGCATCAAGGTCACACTTGCAAGCTTGCACAACCATTCACAATCGCACTCTGCAACATTCACAATTCAGATCTGCAACGCTCACAAGTATCAACATACACTGGTCCAGACAAGGAGACACACAGACAAACATACAATAAAACATTTACATCACATGTTTTAAGCGTACTACTTTGTTTAGCGTAGCGTGTGTTTGTTTGGTTTCATTGTTTACATCGTCAGTCGGCGGCAGTCGCGTCACACACTTCACACTGGGCAGTCGCATCGCGTTCTACCTGTGCTTCGACCTCACTTCTTTCAAAAATCAAAATGGCGGCCATAAATCCGGATTATCCGAAAAATCGGCTTATCCGAAAGAGGCTTCCCCCCTTCCATTTCGGATAATCGGGGTTTTACTGTAATACTAATAAATGAGTTGTGAGTGAGTTGTGAATTGTGAATATTACAGCAGCGTGCCATGAGGAAGATAAACAGACAGACAAACGTAAGCCTGTAACAACAGGCGGTGGCGTGATGATGACTCTGTGATCGGGTGCCGAGTATAAATTAAAGATATAATTTCTGGTTTTTCATCATGTGTAATGCGGGGAAACCAAGAACAATCGATCCTCTTAAATAATTAAGATACTAACTGTGAATTAGGTGATGGTGCGGCAGGGCAGACATTCAGACAGACAGACGAACCAGTGATGGGTCAGCATCGCGTGGGTCTGACTCATAGTGAAGGTGCTGAGGATGGTTAGTTAGGTTTTTTTTTCATTGGGAACGACGAGGAGGAATTTTTCACCTAAGTCACATGGGAGGGAGGAACAGCTGTCTCTGAACTCCTGAGTTAACGGAACAGGCCAAGTATCTGTGACTACAACCACCGTTCGGTATGCTAGTTTAGCAGGCAGCCACGCCAAAGGGGGGGGGGAGGGAGAGGGAGTCGAGTAGGGAAGGCGCTGAGAGCTGCCTATCAGTCGAACCTCGCCTCTCCTCACACCAGGTACGTGTGAAATTAACTCCAACGGACAGTGATTATTTAGTGTGTTACAATGTTATTATTATACCTATAACGGTTAACTGAGTCGAGCCTCGCCTCTCCTCACGCCAGGTTCTCTACTGACTGGGCAGTTACCCCCTTGTTGTGATATTATGTGAAGTTCCCCTTTGTTGGGCTTCCATGATCACCCTCTGGTATCTTAGACCCGCACGAATGTCTCGTCCCATGATTAACTCAGTAATAGAAAAGGATAATTTTTTTTTTTTAGTGTCATTTATATAGTCCAATGCTTGTGGGGATTCATGACCACCTCCTTGGTGTCCTGAACCCCCATGACTATCTTGCTTCCGTGATCATCCCTGTGAACACATATCGGTGGAAGGAAACATTTTTCAGTAATAATCATGTATCATTAAACCCTGATTAGGGTAGCTTGTTCTTTAGCAACGGTTAGGTGTTTAAGCTATGGCCAATGTACCATATCTTTCATGTAGTGGTAACTGTCTGAAGAGATGAGTGAGCCCTTTAAGGTGAATAGGAGTGATAATTATTAATTAGGACTGTTACTTAACTTCAGTAAGCTCGCTACCATTGCCAACAGAATGATGAACTGTAAATAATATTGTTAGTTAACTTCAGTCAGCTCGCTACCATTATTAACAGAATGATGAATCATAAATAATATTGTTGCTTAACTTCAGTAAGCTCGCTACCATTATATACCAACATAATGTGAATAAACCTCATAATTTAACCTTGTGTTGCATCACCCTAACAACTATGAAACTCACTTGATAGTAACATATTAAAAACAGAGGATCGAAGCTGACGGCAACACACTAGTGGCATAAGCGGTGGGATGACTCATCATTATTTACCTAAGTGCATCACAGACCATGTGGAACATAGCATTTGACCATCCTGGAGCGAGCGTAAGGATTTTCCGTGCCCCTGGAGGCAAACCTCGCTCGTTCTTTGACGACAAACGCATGAATGAAGTGCTCGAATGGGAACATGATTTAACCATTTTGTGGATCGGAAGCAATGATATCACTAGTAGTACTGATCCAGCAATTGTTTTCAACCACATTAATGATATTTGTCAAGCGATTGAGGAAAACTGCCAGGCTGTAGTGTATGTGTGTCAAATTGAACCTAGACTCCAACCCAGAAATCTTTCCCCTGACCAGTATAAGAGAATTCAGTGCGGGATTAATAACCGAATAAAGAAAAACATTAAAAAACATTAATTTTAACAACCAGCAATTTGTGGATGTACTATCGGAGGACGGAGTCCATTGGAGCGAAGCCGGTCGAATGAGGATCGAACAGAAATTCAGAATAGTTATCAAGGGATTCATGGGAGAGGATGACTCCGATGAGTGAGGTATAGGTACGGAATGGTAACGGGATACTGTAGCGTACACCCGTACTGACGGTAAAACGAGGATCGAACCTCAACCTGGGACCCCCGAACTACATCTCACCCATCGTGAGAAGTCATATTGTCAAAAATGGCCGAGAAGCCACTACCAAGACGGTAGGGTTCATACGATCACTTGGTAGAAACCAAACCCCCACCAGGACAAGACCCCATGGCCGATAGGCGGTTTGCAAGGGATATAGATGCCTTAGAGCAGGAAGTAATTTGCCTCAAAGATGTGTCAACCCGGCAGAATGACGTTATCTAAAGACTCGGTACACAGTTACAAACTCCCCCATGGCTAGTCACTGGAAATACCAAGCCGCAAGACATACCTATTCTAGAGCTGAACCAATTACAAGGGCTCAATGCAACCACACAGCTCCAAATATTTTTCGAGTTAGTCGAACAAGTTAGCGACAACGATCATAGAAGGGTGCAAGTAGCAAAAGGGCGAGTAAGCTCTGAACTAGCAGCCCTCATTCATAACCATCAGGCCCAACATCAGTGTAACACCTGGGAAGACCTTTAAAAGTTATTGAAAACAGAGTTCTCCACCGACGTAAATTTTGATAAGGCTTGGCAAGAAATAGACTCCCTAAGGTATAACTGGGAAGCATCACCACAGGCCTTTACTAATAATTTCATTTGCCAGTATGCCATTCTGGAGACGCGTTTGCCCGAGAAAAACTGCCCAATTGTGACAAGACAATAAAAAGGAAACTGTGGCACGGCTTGACTCCCGAATCAAAAACTAAATTAGAAGGATTCCTGGATGAGGACTACCCATTAAGTAAATTCATTGATCGAGTGGAACATAAGTGCCAGTGGCTCAAAGCTACCCATGCATCTTCTCTATACAGAGTTAGAGAAGAGCGGAAAACAGCCACTGAATCACCACCTGCGAACCGTCCACCCAACCCTAACGATACGCCTAAACCAAATGCTACATCCAGCCAATCCTCAGAGGTAGAAGAACTGAAAAGGCAGATTAGGGATTTAACTGAACGTGTAGGGAAACTGCAAACATCAAACCGTCAGCCACGACCAGATCAGTATTGCTCATACTGTCGGTCACAGACGCATTCTTTGAGAGAGTGCTGGCAGAAACCGGCGCGTGGCACTTGCTTTGATTGCAAAAGGAGCAGATGCTGGTGTGGAAATAGAACTTGTGACAAGAGGCAATGGTAGGAAATTGAAGAAGAGCGACTGTAGGAGAGACATCAAGATATACAGTTTTCCATACAGAAGCATAACAAAATGGAACGGACTTGACGAGGAGACTGTGTGTGCAAAAACGATTCATGAATTTAAAGCCAAAATGGATAATAAGCAGTATGGAGTCAGGACAGCACGAGTCTAGTACGGCTCTTTTCCTGAATGATTGTTACTGTCAAGTACAAATGCGCGCAAGACACACCTATGTTATTACACTATAATAACATTTAAATTCAAATAAGACACCGTATCATATACGGAGTCTCTAGGTAGAGTTAGAACAGAATACGGGATCACTCAGCACCAACTAAAACTAAATGTAATAAAGACGCCAACATAGGCGTCACCGTCAAAACGCCGACGTCGGCGTCGCCGTATATTGCACTGGGCGCTTCAGGACGCCGACATCGGCGTTGCCGCATAAAGGGTTAACCTGGAAAAATCACTGTCAGCATGTGAAATAGTCAAATACAAAGTATATAAATATATCACATATCACTTATCATATGTACCACATGACCATAATCACAATTAGGCCATAATCATAATTAGGGGTTACATAAACAGGCAAAAGATCACGTGATGGATGAGAGTGGTTACTCGCATCTCTGCCACTGAGCCGGCATGGGACACACACTAAATCACTTATTTCCTTCGATCCTACACCAGTTTAACTCATATCAGCATGTAGTACAACTATTTAGCTATGTCTTATTTGGTTCTGGTAAACTTACCTTCATTGTGTTGGGTGTGAGGGGAAGAGAAGAAGAGCAACTTGACGCAAATCTGACCACTTTCGGTGCTCAGCTCTAAAGTGCAAACTATCTTCCTTCCACCCAAGCTACTGTGTGGGCCAAAGAGCTATGACTGGCTGGAGAGTATGACGAAAGATGCCTCTATCGACTGAGGCCAACAGACATCATCTACGTCATCATTAAGGGGCGAGAAATGCTTGCAAAAACATGTATTTATATCCCCCATTGGGCTACTTGTGCAGCAAAGGGTTAAAAGTTATGTATACCTTATGTTTTATATATTTAATTCTTAACACTGATTTCCAATTACAAATGTTGACCTCCAAAAATAATACTATCGCCATGTTTATAGCTTATCCATTCCTAAATCAGCTTCCTCGAGATCAGGCATCTTCTCAACCAATTTTTTTACCAACCCAGATGCTAACTATGTAATAATGATTCCTCTACCCTTGTATGAGCTATGCATCACATGTGGGGGACTCTATTCAAACAAATCTTTTGAACAGAATAGTCAAAGGGTTTTAGCCTCATCAACTCAATTCCTCTGACTGCTTGTGTTCTACCCCATAAATTTCATCAAAGTGTTACTTCCCTTGCTATCTTTATTGCTAGTTTCACACTAACTGCCTTCTAAACTTAATAACTAATTACTTCTCTAAACTTGCTAAGTGCATGACACCTCTCCAATCTAATATGATTATCTTTCTGACTTCTGCTCTTATCTGCAACATTTGCTACAAACTGAAAAGAAAAGAAGCTATAATGAATAATTAGGAAAGCTATGAGTGTTAAAGACAATACCTTCTCCAAGTTTCCAAAAATTTCTTCCACACTGGCACCTGTGAAGCAGGACTGAATCTTGGGAAGCACTGACTGAAGTGAGAATGGTTCTCCCTTGTTGAAAGTTGACTCCTGAAAAGATTAATAAGTTTGTTAAAAATTTCAGCTCCTCGAGTTCATGTAAATAATCATTTACCTCCCAGCTGTGTAAAATAAATCATATTGATAATAGGGCAAGACCTGAAGCATGCTTTGTCAAAGAATCATCCTCGTCTGAGGTACTTTAAAAGTTAGTCCCGAAAAAACATAACATATATATTGGGGTACTCGAACCATACCCCACTGAAGCCATGTTATAATTGTTTTGTTTGCCTCATATAGCGAGCTCAACGGTTTTCAGGAACATACCCACTTGTAAAGTGAGGTTTGCCTGTAAATAGTTTTCCAGAAATGTTTTCCCATCAAATAGTGGAGCAGATCAGTACATTTTGTCTACAGTACCCTCTCGAGTTTCGCGCTTGCTTCATTCCGAAGGTATAGCGCTTAACTCGAGGATCGCGAAACTCGAGATATTGAAATACATGAAAAAGCGCTTATTGGTTCCGGCCCGTGGAAAAAAATACTTTTTTTTTCGACTTAACTCTCTTGTTATCACAATTTTTTCGACTTTACTCTCTTGTTATCTCAAAATACGTACCTTGGTAATAGGCAGAAGATGGGAAGTGAGAACAGGTCGTTCTGAAGCCACAGTTGAAGGCGGCTGCCTTACAATTGGCTGGCAGTTCTGAATACACGCTTGTTATCCACGTGGTGTCGTCTGCTAAAGTAAGGGCGGTCGCTCGTGGTCACTCATGGTACAGTTGGACAAACCTATAGCTTCTGGTAGTTTTCTGTGTGTTAAGGTATAATCTGCTAACTCTTTCTGTTATATACCATCAAATCACTAATATCATGATTGACTCTTCAATGCCTATTGAACCTAAACTGACGCAGCAATCGCAAAATAGCTCGCAGAGGTTCAACTTGCTTACTGCTTCCATATTTCCCTCACCGCTCACAAAGACCACAAGCGGACAAAAAAGAACAAATCCAGGCAAATTAACACTTTTAATGCTGTGTATTCCCACAGCGCGCATGCGTGGTGGACAGCAGACTGACTAATTTCAGCAGGAAGATATTTCTCGCAACACCGGCCAGTGTATAGTGGACCTTCTTCTTTTGACCTGTAATGCTTTGTATCGCTTCTTAGGTCCTTCTCCACAGTTTTATACTTAACAACATGCACTTAGGGCTGCTTTCACAGTCATTTTGTTTGTATTGATCATTACCAACAGCGGCGATCGCCACTCTAGTATTTCCACGTGAAACTGGCAGATGGGTAGTGATGTGATGTGATGGTGTCGGAGGTATTGCCTTTACAACGGCACCTCGTGGCGGCTGCGGGGTTAGCCTCGCCCCGCACCTTACCACACACTCTCAACACCTGTCGCTTTCTCTGCAGCTGCCACTACCCCATAGGCCAATTTCACGTGGAAAACTATAGCGACGATCGCCGCCATTGGTAACGATCAAAACAAAGTGACTGTGAAAGCGGCCCTTATTTACTCACAGTGCGCACTTATACATTTCACCCTGAACTTAGGTGTTTTTCTGTCCTTTTCTTTCCCTGATTTTGGTTTTCTATGCCCTTTTGCTATTTTCCACTTACTTTTCACCGTCGCTACCATGCATTACAGGTCAAAAGAAGAAGAGGAAAACATCACTGGGAGATCTACAATTTTCATAGACTCAAGAAAAAAGTTATTTGGACTGTGGTTCCCCAGCACGGGGTGTTCTCTTATCTTGTTAATCAAGTAGTAAGCAAAGCAGCTCTGCCAGTCCATTTTACGAGTCTCTTGGTGGGCCATCTTCCACTGCTCCTCACTCCTCAGCCACTGCCGTCGTCTGTTTGTTTACATACAGCCGTGAGGTACCCACGTACCCACGCTTGTACTCACAACCGTTTTCCAGTCATATGGACAACCAACAACTCGCTCCCGGTTGGGCATACAGGCAACCGCTGCCCATAGCCCCAATGGTTGGACACCGCCTTTTAAGGCAGCCCGCATTACGCCGACGGTAGGTAGACATGACCCGTACATGTCAAAGGAGCGCGAAACTCGTGGCGATAATGCGCGAAAGTCGTGATGGTAAGAATTTGGGACTAAGCGCTAAACTCGAGGATCGCGAAACTCGAGAGGGTACTGTATACTATTTTAATCATGATATTTTTATATTCATTCAAGCAACTAGAAAATCTTGATGATTCAAACTCACTTGAGGGTAAATTCCCTGGATGAGTAACATTTGAGTGAAAATCTGTCTGGAATTCAATTTTCAGGTTAAAGAGTTATATTATGTCAAAAGGCTATATGTAATAAATGCTGTCCATCTAGACTAAAATAATTTCCTTCTAAACCTAAGTCAGGGTACCCTGAATTCACTTCCAAAGCCTTTAGAATTCTGTCTCCAGAATACCTTGTTAATATCAAGGGTACTTATGTTTCCATTTAATCATGTAGTAACTGGTCAAGCAGTCTCAGTTCCATGGTTCAGAAAAGTAATGAACACCCAAACAAAGTACACAGCTACCTCATGAAACTTTTCCAAGACAGCAGCAATATCCTCTGGATAAGGAGACTGTAGGCTAAGAAGGGACTCCTCCAGTTCTTCAATCCTTGCCCCATCACACACATGGGTGGCAATCCCAGCTTTAAGCACATCCCGGCCCTTCAGACGATGGCCTGAGAGAGAAGGATGTGAATTAGAGACCAGGTCATGGATTACATCACTCAGTACCTTTCTTTAGTCCTGTACATTTTTGCTATGGTTAGTTGGGAAGGGCAGGTTCAACATTATGGAGAGTTCAATAGTTTGTCCTCTAGAATCTTTAATAATGGAAAGGAACTATTTGAACAATGTAAAATCTTAAATGAAATATCAGTACTTGTCTCTAACCATATGCCATAAAAGGATGGAAATTCACACAGTCGATACCCTAGTCCAGTGTTTCTCAATCTTTTTACCTTTGCGTAACCCTTAAAATAAATAACATGTCTCAAGGAACCTCTGCACAAATAAAAAATAAAAAAACATCTTTCTCATATTTTTTTTCATTGTAGTGCACGTGATAAATATCATTTATATGCACCTCATCAAGGAGTTTTCATTCAACACACACACAAAAAAATCTAAACTTAAAAGTAATAAATACATAAAAAGTAACCAGTATCATATATTATAATACATACATAAATGTAAACGGAACAAAAACAGATAATTGTGTATCAATTTATTATTTATTAATAATCTTTTACTAGCCGGTCTAGCCGCCAGATCATCACGGGTGTACTGCCGGCCAGGAATTGCCAGGTGTAAAGCCGCCTTAAGTATAAATCAGCACTGCCGTGAGTAAATGTTGGAGCCGCGAGTGCTGAGGTGTTGTCAGCTGAATAGCTGTTGATGGAGTGGGTCAGAAACCAACCACGTGAGTCTGAAGAGGTATTTTGAATTTCCCTCGCCAGATGGCGTGGCTTTCGATCGGTTAAATTATCCTTGCTCTTTAGTAATAATTCCGCAAGGGCAATTATTTATTATTTCATGAACGGAAACACTGAACTATTGTTATTCCTTTCATGGTAAATGTGTTTAGTCTTCAGGCAGTGAATAAGGTGATTCCGTCTCAGTCTGGGAGCCGATGAGCGAAGTATTTAAGTATCATCCAAGGCTTATTTGAGCTCAGACGATACTCTTAGTTGGCTTGAACTCTCGGTCCGAGACTAGTTCCATAAGGGAAATAATTAATTTGTCTAATCCCCTGGTTAACTGACCTAATACCTAACACATTCCCCAGAGGAGATTGCAATTCCCCAAATCGCAATTAACCGTCTAGAGTAATTATTTATTCAATTATTTATTTATTTATTTATTTAAAGATAAGAAATGGGGACTAATCTTAGTAAGAGAAAAAAAGTTAAATGCAACTAAGGGGGTTTGAGATCGTTGCACATCTCATCCAAATAGACTTGCCCTTACCCTATCCTCACCTTGTAGGAAGGTGTAGCATTTTTACTAATCATCCTCACCTGGGAAGGTGTAGCATAATTTTTAATCAATCCTCACCTGGAAGGTGTAGCATATTTTTTACCCTGATAATTATAACTACTACCCAAAATTAATTCTAAAGTCTTCAGCCTGAGTAGGTGAAGTACTGAAACAACCAAGATATTTACAAGTTATCTAAATTATCCCTTAGCATTTTGTTAAACCACTCTGTAGCCTTCCTTTTGGCCCGAGGCGCCCCGACACGATCACCGCCACTCTGGGTGGGGTCGGCATTATTGTGGGAGGCCCCCTCGTCATATACCAAATCTCTACCCGGATGAGTTATAGTGAGCTCCAGCGGATAAAGGTTACATATAGAATGAAATTCTACAGCTCCATTACCTTGTTTGACCTTGACTGTTCTTACTTTATTGTCCAATCCCTTAATAATTTGCAAGACAGTGCCCATTAACCAGAAGGGTCTGGGTTTATTTAAAGCTTTAATCAGAACGGTATCTCCTATTTTAATTTTGTTTTCCCAAGTTGACTGATATAGGTTTCTGCTATGTTCTCTTAAGCTGAGTAGATAACTCTCATACCACAACTTCTTAAAGCTTTCTAATACTTCTTGCACTTCAAGAGTCTTTTCTAAAGAGGGCTGGCTCTGGTCATCGATCCACACTTCCTCATCCCCCCTCAATACGAGAGATGGGTTCCCATGAAGTTTCAAGAAGGAGTTAGGTGTTATAAACTCCAAGCTTTATGAACTGGATCAGTAGGTCAAGGGTCTAGAATTTATGCCGAACTGAATGCTTGACAAGGATGTTAACATCTCAAAGTATGTCAACTTGGCCCTTCCGACTACTTTATACAAACAATTCTTGAGCACCCTTATTAACCTTTCCCAAGCAGAGCCTACCCATGCTGAATATAAGGGAATTCTCACATGCTTGATGTTAATTCTCTCCAGTTCTTCTTGAACTTCTTTGGATTGTAGGGAGTTTTCTAAAATATTGCCACCTTTTAAGAAGGCTTTGGCTTTATCACTGTACAGGTAATGGGAAATAGAATAAAGGTTACAAAATCTATGAAAGGCTAACAGAAAATTCTTTGTTGTCATGTCAGGTAATAATTCAAAGTGAACAGCTCTAATATTAAGACAAGTGAATACCAAAACATAAACCTTGACTGACTGATCACTAAGTTCATCTTTGACCCATAAATGGCCAGTATACTCTACCCCGACATGTTGAAAAGGTTTTATTAGGTTTATATGATGCTTCAGCATATCTGTGAATTTTGGGTATTTAAATGCCAAGGCATTATACTTTTTACATACAAGAGCTTAGTGTGCTCTTGACTGCCATCCTACCCTTAGGGATCCAGTACCCTTGTTCCCTTAAATAATTCAAGGTAGTTCCAATGCCTAAATGTCGCATTTTGTTATGACAGTCATTTATTATCAATGTAGTTAACCTGTGCTCCTTAGTGAGTAACACAGGGTGATGTATGTCAAACTTGAAGTATTGACACTTACTTATCCTGCCTTTGGACCTTATAATGCCTCTTTCATCTAGAAATAAGTTGAGGTTAGATATCAGAGGAGGAATATTTTTTTCATTTGCATTATTTGGATTGTTCAAGAAATTCAGTTCATTCTGGAAACACTCAGTTTGAGCCACCTTTACCCAATACTCTAAGGCTTTCTTTTTAGGATCACAATCCTTTATTTTATTTAGAAATTTATATAGGTAAGCTGTGCACCTCAACAAGCCCTCAAAGGAAGAGTATTTATTTATATTTATTACTCCTGTATTTACTTTAGGCGGTTGAGAGGTACAAGCAGTGCACATTTTGCCCTTTTGAGAAGGCGCTATGGTCAACAAAGGGTATTGAGGCCACAGTTGGTAATCATTAGTAAGACACTGGGTCCCTCCAGCCAAAACTTCATTTTATCTAAATATTTGCTACAAGACAACCCTTTGGTTAGCATATCTGCTGGGTTCTCTTCAGTGTACATAGTTGTATGCTACAGGTAACTTGAATTTCTTACTTATTTCAGTCTTCAGGCCATCAGCTTCTAACACTATTTTTCAAGAATTTGGATTTTACTTTAGTATCCTTAGAAGCCAATTTAGCACCACCTGAGCATCCACACAGATATTTATAAATTGAATTTGGATGTGTTGATAAGCCTCTAAAATTGTAGGTAAGCATTTGAAAGCTAATATCACACCCATGACCTCTAAAGTGGGGATGCTGTTTTCATTTCTCTTATTTAATGGAGCTACCTTAGACTTAGAGTGTACTAAGGATTTCAGAGGCTGTGCGGCCTCGTTTTTTGGGAATAATATCGTAACGAACAATCGTATCGGTACGAGATTTTGCGACAGTGTATTTCACACACTGCCTTAATTTTGAAGGGTATCGCCAACCGCCACAAGTAGAGAATAAAGGCACTTGTCCCTATACCAAGAGGGTAAAGTCATCAGTGTCAGGCAAAGATACGAACACAACTACCAGAGGCTCCGCACACATTTTGCCTCATCCCACCATCTCCCGCCACCTCCCTTCTCCCACAATATCTCTCTCTCTCTCTCTCTCTCTCTCTCTCTCTCTCTCTCTCTCTCTCTCTCTCTCTCATGTAGCTTCGTAACTATAATGAATGAAAGGCATGCATTAATTGTAGTATGCTATATACACTTTCTAATACTGATAGGCATCCTTTAAATAAAGTTGAGAGTAGGTAACGTGTTACTACATAGCCTAATTACCTCCGTAACTATTGGTAGCGTAGTGGTTTGGTGGTTTATGGTGTACGTTTCAGAGGGCTATTGTATAGCATGTACCTACTGATAAAAGTAATGGTGCTCTTATCGCCAAATTATAGTGGTGCTATTAATTTTATTGTCAGGAAGAGCTGAAAGTATGGTAACAGGAAGAATTGCGAAGGTATAAAATGTTTGAGGTAGTAACAATAAAACTTACCTATTCAAAGCAATCTTAAGGCTATTGCTGGCCTTCTCCTTGTTAAAAAGTTAACAAGTCGCTGACAAACGATTTCTGCAGCCATGGCGACAGTGCTGTATCTTAGTGGCCATTTTATCTTCTCTCTGGTACACTTGACTGGTGCCGAGTCAAAGTCAGGTGACGAAGAAAGGTAGCAAAAGGAAAACAACAAAAACAAACAAGAGAGAAACAAATACAAGAAGCAATCGTTCTACCATCAATCATGGTAGTCATCATTTACCACCTCACCCTACTCTCACATGTCATTACGCCCACGGCCCAGATGTGTATCACTATGCTCAAAATTAAAGTCCCAGTATCACATCAAGCATGCCTTAATTGAAAAAAAAAATCATTCTCAGTATGTATGTATCTTCCAGAGAGAGAGAGAGAGAGAAAGAGATTGAGGGAGAAGGAGGAGGCGGAGATGGAGGAAGAGGAACAAGGTGGGGAGCTCTGGTAGTTGTGTTCGTATCTTTGCCTGACACTGATGACTTTACCCTCTTGATATAGGGACAAGTGCCTTTATTCTCACTTTGTGGCGGTTGGCGATACCCTTCAAAATTAAGGCAGTGTGAAATACACTGTCGCGAAAATCTCACCGACACGATTGTTCGTTACGATATTATTCTAAAAACGAGGCCGACAGCCTCTGAAATCCTTAGTAGGTGTGTACTTTACCCTCTCCATCTAGAGTGTAGGCAAAGCCATATCACGCTTTCAAGGAACTGTCACAAAAAATATGTAGCCCAGATGTGTTTAGCTCGTTTAGAGCTTGTCTAGGAAATGACACTTCTGACAGCATCTCCAAGTCTCTACTTAATTTTTTCATCTCAGTACAGATCTCTTCAGGAAGGGGTTTGTCCCAGCCTCCTTCTAGTTTCCATATTTTTCTCATTAATAATTTTCCTCTTATGGTTACAGGTAGAGCCAAATTCAATGGATCAAATAGTTTGGAAGTTTGAGAAAGGACTTGTCTTTTTGTGTTTGCCTCTGGATTTATTTTGCATGGAGCTATGCTCAGGGAATCCTGCTGAACATTATATCTGTACCTTAGCACCTTTTCTTCTTCGCTGGAGTGTTCTACTAATCTTCCATCACTTTCCATCTGTTCTCTCAATTCAGTTGAATTGGAATTCCAAGATCTTAAGGTAAATCCACCTGCCTTCATTCTCTCATATGCCAGATTATATAATTCCTTCATTTCTTTAATTTCATTTCCTGTTACCAATAGATTATCTACATAAAAATTATTTGCCAATATTTTGCTTAATTTTTCATCAGGAAATGAGCTTGCATGATGTTTCATCACATAGTGCAAGATGAATGGGGAAGAGGTAAACCCAAACACTATGGTCTTGAACCTGTAGGTGACCAATTTGTTGCCTCTTTTCCAAAAGAAGCAAAACCTATTTTGATCTGCTTCATTTTTTAATTTAATCATCAAAAAGGCTTGTTTTACATCACTGAGCATGACTGATTTATTGGTGCAAAAATAGAAAAGTAACTGAAGAATGTTATTCATTAAATCTACATCTGGGTAGGCAGCCTCATTAAGAGAAGGTAATTCCTTCTTGGTTTTTAAAGAACAATTGAACACAGGTCTTATTTTAGTTGTTACTTGTTCTTCCATTTTGATGACAGGTCTATGAGGTATCCAAATCTTTTGATTATACTGAGAAGGTTTTACTTCAATTTCTTCTATTATGCTGTCAGCCAGCTGTTGGTCAAATACAGCTTGATACTTTTCTAGTATCCCCTTTCTTTTTAAGTGGTCCAGAGTTCGGTCCAGCACGTTAAGTGCAACAGAATGATTTGAAGGAACAGAATCTATTTAGTCTGAATACCATGGCAACTCAACATTATAATGACCCTCTTTGAAAGTAATACAATCTTCAAACTTCTTTTATTTGTTCGCTTTCTAGGGACACTAGGTCTTGATCAGTGGTTTTAATTCCTAAGGACTCGAGGCTAAAGAGATGTTCCAGTCCATTGTCCACTTCTATGTCCTCTAGAAGGTGTTCAAGTGGATTGAGATATGATTTTATAGGGTCCAAAATGGCATTAACCATTGTTTTAGTTTTGTTGCATAGGTTTTTCTCATCCTTTTTTGTTAAGAGATGCATAACAAATTGCTGTTCTGCTGGACTCAAAAAGTTAAATACATTTCCAATGGGAGCTACTTTGTTGTGCATAACTAAACATTTACCTCCTAATTTCTCGTGCCAGGACACTGATGACATAGACTGTAGAATGTCAATGCCTAGCAACATATCAACTTGGATAGTTTCAGGTTCTTGGCCTCATAGAAGTGTTCATCCAACAATTTTATGTTATTTTCCTTGAATTTGCAAATGACTGCGTTCATCCCTGGAACGTAAAAATTAATATCCAAGGTCTTGTCCACCAATAAGGGAGCAAAAGTGAATCAATCTTCTAATTTAATCCCTGTAGCCATTTGTTTGAAGCTTTTTGTTTCTGCACCAATGTAGGTTCCAACATCGCAATCTAGGGAAAACAATTTATTCACATCTGGGCAAAGGTCTTTGGCAGCGGTTTCCGAAATATATGATCTTTGGATTCCGGTATCAACAAGGCACCTATCCTTTCTAATCTTTCTGCCATTCTTTAAAGTTAAAGTCATTGTTGGCAGCAATTGGCAAGAGTCAAAACTTCTTTGTGCCAGGCACAAGCTTATATTTGTCTTAAGTTGAAGTTTAGCCTTATCTTTCTTGTCAGCCGAGGGACATAAGGGTGTAATATGTTCTTTTGACCGACAGACTCTGCATTGGTATCTAAGTTTACCCTGTTTGCCATAACAGTTGTTCTCATCGTGCCCCGAACCAGCACACCTGGAACACATAGATAATTCTTTTAGTCGGGCAATTTTGCCTTCCAGGTTGGTAAAGTTCATACATTGGCCCAAAGAATGCCCACCAGCCCCACATAACTTACAAGTTAATTCTGTGGAGAAGGATTTGTAATTCTGGAGTGTACCCTTTGGTTCTTGGTTTTCTCTGGCCTTCATTGGCAGTTTGTTTTCAACTGAGGAAGGCTTATTGTTGCCTTTATTAAAATTCTTAGGCTTTACAGAACAAGTTTTACTCAGAGTGGTGAGAACTGTGATAATTTTCAAAGATTTCAGTTATGGTGGGGTAATTCTTGGATAGACGATGAATGAATTCCCTTTTTACTGTTGCTGGCAGTTTGTCAAAGATGATACGGCTGATAAGGGAATGACCAGCTGAGTCTGGTTCCAGAAAGTTAAAGCCATGTGCCTTTAACTCGGCTAAATAGGCCCTTATCTCATTTATGAAAATCTTGGTGGAAGTATATTCAGGGTCAAACAAAGAGCTAAGGTAAGATTTCATTATATTCTTGTAAGCTTTATCAATAATGAATTCTTTGTCTAAAAATTCTTTCTCCAGCATTTGGATGGCTGTTTTGTAATTAGCATCCGTAATGGATAAATGTTTCACTACTGAGAGCATAATCTCTCAAATAGCCAATTAAATAGGCTAGTTTGGTAGCATCAGTCAGATGCTTTCTCGTCCCAATCACATTATTAAATTGGTTTAAAAAGGTATTAAAAGCAAACTTGTCCTTCTCCTTTCCCGAAAATGTTCCACAAGTCAATGGAGGAGGCTTACCTTCACTAAAATTCATCTGTGACATAAACTGCATAAGATTCTGTGAAGTAATATCACTTTGAGCACCTCTTGAATCCTGATCCTTATTTAACTCAACATACTGATCTAATTCTATTTCAATCTCTAGTGAGAAATTCATTTGATCTTCCAACTCTGAGGCATAGTAAGTTTCATCCTTACTTTCAAGGTCTGTTTGATCCATTACTTTATTTATTCTGTCATCATAGAGTCTCACTTGTACCATTTCAAATTATATTTTATTGGTCAAGCTCTTACTTAGGGAGGGTGTCAAGGAATCTGTTTGAGTTAATTCTTTCAATTGCTTAAGAAGGAGTGTTATTTTTCTTTTAAAGATTCCCCTGCTCCTTCTCAGAGTCTTAATTATCTCTTGGGGAACAGAGTCTTTATTTACTCCAAGGGTGGCTGCATCCTCAGGGTTTAGTTTTGAATCCATTGTAACAAATATAGAAGCTCAATATTGAAATAAACAATCTAAAAGGGTTTGATTAATAGGGGTGGTTTCAATTAAAAGGGCAATTATAAAAAAAAGACCCTTAACTGTACACGGAGGCAGTCCTGGACCAGCTAGTTGGCCCTCAATTGCCACTAGCTATTCAGCTGAATAATGCTTCGGGCATCCAAGGAACAACTATACTGCCGGTGTTCAAGGGCGTATTTCAGGCCACTCAAGATTGCATCCCTGTAGTACATACCTCACCAAACCAGTTCCTCGCAAGTGAACAACTGTGATACTGAGGGTGGTCGAGGAGGAAGGGTTGAAGTACCATCAAGCTACTCATAATACCCGATCTCTGAACCCGTTTGCTAGAACCAACTCGCGATCCCAACTCCCAAACCAAGACAGATCACGTATACGTAAGAATGACCAAACAGTAACACTTTCATCTTAACTTTATACTGCCTCAGGGGATGAACTAACAAGGCTGTACTCGTTGCTAAGTTCAACTGAATCTAGCAAAGAGCAGCTGATGTAGTTACTCACTTTCTTTTGAAAATATGTTGTGATACAGTGAATTTACCGTACCCAACGGTTACGTTTCTCGCAAGAGACTGAACTCGTCCAGGACAACTCCACAAAAAGAACACAAACCACTTACCACCAATACAGGGATGCAGGCTTCCCCGCAAGCGCCTCCCAGCGTTACAACGATAATCCTAACAGGCCTGATAGTAATACCTATTTGTAATCGCTGTAGGAGGGCACTTATCTTTAGAAGGGGGTTTCAAAAGAAGTGGTCTCTTGAAGTCTCGTCCTAGAGGAGTCCTGTAGTCCTCGAGACTAAGTATAAATCAGCACTGCTGCAAGTAAATGGTGGAGCCGCGAGCGCTGAGGTGTTGTCAGCTGTATTACCTGTATAGCTGTTGATGGAGTGAGTCGGAAACCAACCACGTGGGTCTGGAGGTATTTTGAATTTCCCTCGCCAGATGGAGTGGCTTTCGATCGGTTAAATTATCCTTGTTCTTTAATAATAATTGCGCAAGGGCAATTATTTATTGTTTAATGAAAGGAAACACTGAACTATTGTTATTCCTTTCATGGTAAATGTGTTTAGTTTTCAGGCAGTGAATAAGGTGATTCTGTCTCGGTCTGGGAGCCGATGAGCGAAGTATTTAAGTACCATCCAAGGCTCATTTGAGCTCAGCGATACTCTACGATACTCTTAGTTGGCTTGAACTCTCGGCCCGAGACTAGTTCCATAAGGGAAATAGTTAATTTGGCTAATCCCCTGGTTAACTGACCTAATTCCTAACATAAGAGAGGCTGCCCCTCCAGCAGGCCTCTCATGAGTGAACAGCGTCCCTCCCTCTGGCTTGGGACCCGAACCTCGACGGGCTAACACTCGATCGTCTGTCTAAGGGTAGGCGGTGGCTGAATGGATAGCAAGACGGCCCCGCGTTCAGGAGGACGCGAGTTCAATCCCCGACCGGTGCCACCAAGCTGGGACTTTTCAGCCTCCGCCGAGTGGCTTAAAACTACCCACATGCTGTCCAGAAGACCACCTATCAACCCGGACTCTAGATTCTAGGATTAAAGATGAGATCCGGGAGGGCAGCATGAGCCAATGCAAAATGGCGCCACTATAAACACTCGCCTGCACCAGAACGGGCTGGGCCGACCATCAGGACCCACCGGGAAGAAGCCTTGGACCGACCATCAGGATCCACCGGGAAGAAGCCTACCGGCGCAATAGGCCACAACGTAAAAAAAAAAAAAAAAAAAAAGCAGCCGCCTCTTTCAGGACGGTAAATCTCTTTTCCCTAATCTTTGCTCCAATGTCCTTGTCAGCCACGTTGGTGAAGTGCTGCATGAGGATTGCCACGTTGGTGAAGTGCTCCATGAGGATTAACTCCCTCAGTTCCTTGAAGGTAACAGCACCTTCACTCAACAACCACTTGTCAAGCGTCTCTTTGAGGTACCACGCGCAAGCCACATAGGTGTCCATAGCTCTCTCGCGGGCCCCTCTGAACATAAACCTGTAGGCCTCAGGCTGGAGTTCAGAGGCCTTTAGGATAGCCGTCTTGAACTCGGCATAATCCTCCAGGTCATCTACCCCCATTCTGTCGTACGCCGACAGTGTTTTGCCCTTCAGCTTATTAGCCACGAGTCCCACCCATCTCTTCCAAGGCCACTCTAACTCCTGGGCGTTCTCAAACTTTACAAACCACTCACTCACTTTCTCCTCATCAAAATCCAGAACTAGCTTCAAACTCCTAATGAGGCGAGCTTCCGGAGTCTCTACCCGGGTCGCTGCTGGGTTTATATGAGTCTATCTCAAGCTCCAGGCGTGACTTCTCCAACTCGTACTGCCTCTGCCACTCCGTCTCTTCCTACTGCAACCTTCTCTCCTCCATCTCCTGTTGCAGCCTTCTCTCCTCTCTCCTCTCCTCCATCTCGAATTCCTCAACTCCAGCTGCAACTGAGCCTCCGGGGCCAACACTCCCAGACCCAACGGAGTAGAGTGAGCCCCACCATAGAGGCTAAAGGTGGGTGCAGTAGGATGGGTATTGGGCAGAGGGAGAAGTGGATCGAACAATTGAGGGCTGGATGGTCGGGATGGTTCAGGTGTGGGAGACACTCTGCGACTATTTTGGGAAGGTGTTCTCTCAATCACCTCCTCCAGTGGGGACTCAGGGCGAGGGCTACCTGGGGCACTCGGTACCATAGGCGGATCCAGGGGGGGGGCCACGGGGCCATGGCCCCCCCCAAACGCTCTGAGAGTATGTTTTGGCCCCCCCCAAAGAAATTCGTTACAGATACTGTACCCTCTCTCAATCAAATCATATATGTTATCATGTAGAACTCGATAGCTGCATCTGCATCGCCATAAAACAAAAAACAAATCCACCCTCTCAATGCAAAAGCGAAAAGCGAATCGGAAATTGAGCGCTGAGAAGAAGGCCTCTGAAAACAATGCAAAAAATCCATGCTTATCCGACTCTGACTTAGTCCGTCGTCGATGAACGTTATTCGTCGATGAAAAAAATGCAAGGCTTGCTCGGTACAGGAGTCGCCATAGTGAAAGTTGACAATAATACTGATAATACACAAAAATTAGGTAACTGATAGCACTGACGACAATAGAACAACTCAAGTATCATAGACAAGATCGCCACTGTTACAACTAGCGAAAGGGGCCTGCTCGGAACCAACTACCTGTTCGGTCCGCCGACTCCAATCTCAGCAACAGACAGCACAGCCGCAGCTGTGACCTATGCCCTTAATGCCTTAGTCCAAACTCTCTAGAGGAGACAAGATAATTCTCTCTCTCTTGTGTGCAGCGCGGGCAAGTGCTGGACCGCCTGCTTACGAGTGGGGCGAGAAGCCTCGCTCATCTCGTACGATACTTGAAGGAGTCAATTAACACTACTCCAACCCTACTCCACGCCAAACGCTCTTCACCCAGGTTATTTGGAGAATACCGCACACTACGTAAGATGGACTTCCACCCACTTTTCCAGACAAGTAGGGCAGGGGAAAAATTTGCCTGGAAGGGGCAACCGGACTCTCCCCACTACCCTCCTCTTAAATGTAAAGAACGTGGGTGTGTATTGTGTGTGCATGTTATCTAGCAGGCCGAGAACTGATGCCACCCTCCACTTATGAGTCTACCCCTTTTCTCCGAGCGCTAACGCATTACACAATACTAGCTACCCAACAATAACCCTGAACGGGCAGCCTCCACCTCAAACTCTCGCGAAGCGAACTGACACTCATGAGAGCAGTGGCGGCTCGTCAATAGGGACTGTGAGACTGCAGCCACCCCAGTGGATTTCTTGGATTCACGAAAATAATGTTAATTTATTTATGTTTGACTATCATTCACATGAAACACCCAATCTCATATATATAAAAAAAAAAAAAATGCAAAACAATGAAGAAGTACGTAAATTATTTTAATGATAAGCGCGGAGAGAGGAGGAGATAGAGAGAGAGAGAGAGAGAGAAAGGGGGCGCGCGCGGTGTGTGGTGTGTGGTGTGGGACTGCCTCCAGTCTTGTCTCAGCTGTTGTTGTGGGGAGGTATGTGTTCTTTCTTCGCTTTTATTTTTTATATTTTTTTCAATTTTTTTTGATGATTTTAAAATATTATTATTAGTGATATTGATAAGCTCAATTTATTCAATTTACATAATATAAAGATATAAAAAATCGTATAAACATTATTTTTTAGTATTTTTTTTTCTACACCAAATAGCTAAGCCGCCTGCACTGAGGAAGTCAGCATTTAGCAGTAAGATATAGGCCTAATAATTAAATAAATTATAAATAATCTATATAATCTATGTCAATGGTATGTTAAACAATATAAATAAAACATAAAAAATTTTTTATCTGAATGATGTGTGAGAGCCCCTCCCCCCCCCCCCACCGCCACGAGTCTGATGAGAGTGTCCTCAGAAAACTGCCAATAACATCTAAACTAACACTGGAAAAGTGGCACAGTAACCCTCCAGAATAAATAACCTATTTTAAGGAACAGATGGCAACCCTAAAATTTCTCTGACCTGTCATGACTGACAGCCACTGCCCACTGCTGGTGAAGGCAAGAGGAAGTGGGGAGAAATGTTACGACGCGTATTTTACACATATTTCAGGACGACCTTTGACAAACATAATTTTACGTCATCAAGCCGCCCTCTGCCAAGAGGAGCCTCCACATGAGATAGTATCTCATGTGGACATGCGTGACAGGTGACGTGGCCTTAACCAGACGAGTAGAAAAGTGCTGAAAATACGCGGAGTGTCGTGCTGCACAACCGCCCGGTGTGGCAACTTAGAAGCAACTGGTGGTGGAGCGACTAAGTGTATCTCAGAGATACACTTAGTCGCTCCACCACCAGTTGCTTCTAAGTTGCCACACCGGGCGGTTGTGCAGCACGATACTCCGCGTATTTTCAGCACTTTTCTACTCGTCTGGTTAAGGCCACGTCACCTGTCACGCAGGTACAGTGCCTTCTACCCATAATCCTAGTAGCGGGTAGAGCCTCGCAAATGGCTTTATTACGCAGTGTTTGAGGCTTACACACGTGACCACGGCAGTTGTGTTTTTGTGTTCCGGCAGGTGTGCAGTCATGTCGGCCTCAGGGGAAGACTCAACCGAACCCCATGGGTCGCCTAGTATTCCAAGGACCAGCAGGTCTTCACGGGCGGGTGCTACCAGGTCCAACCCACATACCGTGAGCCGGGACTCCAGCGCGTCTTCCTCGTTGGCCATGCGGTCGGGAGTAAACAGACCATCTCGGCCCCACTCGCCGGCCTCGGCCCCTGCTGCCCCATGGAACATGGTGTTGAAGGCCTTGTCGGAGTTGAGAGGTGAAGTGGACAAATTGAAGGCGGAAAGGCAGGTTTCCACCCCCGGGCCTGCTATGGTGAACTTTGGAGCAGGTACTTCGACGGGTGCGCCCCGCACTGCTTCACCCGCCTCATTCGCGGGTTTCCACGACTCCGGCAGCGAGGAGGGTGAAATTGGGGGGCATGCGCCTGGCAGTAGCGCCTTAATGCAGGGGGTTAAGACCTTTGGCCCTCATAAGTTAGTTTCTGAGGAGATCGATCCACAAGTGGCCGAGATGGTGAGCTTCATGTTTGACAACAGTATGCGGGACGAGGATTATAAGGACATCTGTGAGGATGACATCACCAAGAGGCCTAGCAACTGTCACGCACTCACTCCTGTGGAGTGCAACCCGCAGATTCTAGAAGCGCTCAGAACCGACGCAAAGAAGGCAGACTGGCGGTTAAAGGACATCAACAAGGACATTCTTCAAGCGGCGACTATCATCACCAAATCTCTTTTGGCTCTGGATAAAGTGGCGCAAGATGAAGAGCACTCTGTGGTGGCACACGAAATGGGCATGATCAACGGTGCCCTGGCCTTGCTAGGCAATGCGAACCACAAGAACAACCTGGAGCAACGTTTTGTGATGAAGCGGGAGATCAACAAAAAGTACTCGCACCTCTGTTCAGACAAGGTGCCAATGACCCGATTCTTGTTTGGGGATGACGTCTCACAGTCAGCTAAGCACATTGAAGAGTCAGAGAAACTGAAGCACAAAATCACAGCCACGAAATCACCCACTACGTGGCGATACGCCGGTTCACACATACCAGGAAAAGAAAATTTTATGGCGGACATTGCACCTCATATAGTCAACGACAGGCATGAATGGAAGCTGAATGAACTCATTTTCCAAGACCTATGTCATGTTTTCGGCACCCCTTCCATTGATCTGTTTGCATCTAGACTTAACAAACAAGTGGCCTATTTCTGTCCATGGAAGCCAGACCCAGAGGCAGCTTACTTTGATGCTTTTTCAATTAAATGGACGATATTTGACCTGTTACATTTTTCCCCCATTCTCTTTAATCACTAGGTGCCTGCAAAAGATGCGTGCAGAAAGGGCCAAGGGGTGGATGGTTGTACCCTTGTGGCCGTCGCAGCTATGGATGGGCATGATACTCAGGATGTTGGTCGATCACCCCCGCATAATTATGAGGAGGAAGGACGTACTGACGCACCCTTCCTCAGTGGAGATGCACCCAATAATGAAGCACAGCGACTTATGGCATGCCTACTGTCCGGGAGACACTCCGAGAACGGGGCATATCTGCAGAGGGTGCAGACATCATCCTGGCCTCCTGGAAACCCGGGACAGCGAAACAATACAGGCCATACATCAGAAGATGGATGCAATTTTGTGATAGGTGGGACATCAATCCCCTTGATCCCACTGTATCCAACATCATCAACTTTTTGACGGAAACTTTCCACAGGAGAGTGGGGTATGAATGCCTCAACACGGCCAGGGGTGCCCTCTCTTCCATCGGCATTGTGGTGAATGGCTGTAGAGCAGGGAACCACCCGCTGGTTAACAGATTCATGAGAGGGGTGTTCAATCTAAGACCAACTAAACCCAGGTACACAGAAACCTGGGATGTTACACCAGTACTACAGGAACTTAGATCTATGTATCCATTACATAACTTGTCCCTCAAAGAACTAACCCTGAAGCTTGTGATGTTGATGGCACTTACACAAGCGGCGAGAGTCCAGACTTTACACTTGTTGGTCCTAACAGGCATTAGCACAGGGGATGATTACATTTCTGTTCAGTTGGGGGGAAACATTAAACAATGCAGACCTAACTATAACATTCAAAGAGTGAAGTTTCAGGCTTATTCTAAAGATGCCAGCTTGTGTGTATGTAAAACTTTGCTAACCTACATTGAACAGACAGAGGAACTCAGACAGATCACCAAACACAAGGTGGATAACCTACTCATCAGCTTTATCAAACCACACAAACCTGTCTCAAAAGACACCATCGCATGTTGGATCAAGAACATGCTTCACATGTCAGGGGTAGACACCGCCAAATTCACAGCTGGCAGTGTTCAACCAGCCGCAGCATCGAAGGCCAAGGCTATGGCTGTCCCAGTAACGTGTATTATGGCAAAAGCGGGGTGGTCAAGAGAAACCACTTTTGCAAAATATGACAAGCATATTATTGCCGAATCAGACCCATTCCAGGAAGCCGTATTAGAATGAGTTGGGTATCTTACTACAACATGTGGGTGGACTTTATGGGTTACGAATAGGGCTCAGGCAACTGATTAAATGTTATTTTGTATTTTGTGAACATTTACATTACCATGTCTGGGTATCAAAGTGTGGTGCACAGCTAAGGCACATGGTTTATTCTTATTTATACACTAAGTTTACACAGCAGTAGATCAGCATTTCACAATGGATGAGCAGTTGTTCAGATTAGCTGGGTGCTCATAACATGTTCTTGTCAAATGAATTATACAGGTCAAAGGGAAATTTTGTCATACTTATGTGCACGTGTATGTACAGGTAACTCTCGATTTACGCGAGTATTGCGTTCTTGGAGAGGTCGCGTAAATCAAAAACAATGTAAATCAAACAAGAGGTAGGTTTCTGTCGAAAAATAAATACCGTATTTTTCAGCGTATAGCGCACACCTTTTTCTCAAAAAAATGCCTGAAAGTTTAGCCCTGCGCCTTGTACGCCGAATGTACAAATTTTTAATGATTTTTTTCTTCTTTGGGATGTTTTTAAGGGTCTGTTTTTTGTCTTATTCAATAACAACGGCAAACTTTCCTTTATCATTGTATATAATCCTTCATAGTCCGTAGCTGTCTTATAAGGCTCCTTTCAGACGACGCGGGCGATACCCCGCGATAGCGGCGCGCTGCACCCGCTTAACTAATAACTTTTGTTTTTATGTAACCTTTCATAGCGGGCGCGGCGCCGCGCGCGGGCGCCCGCGCGCCGAGGCGAATGCGCGGCGCAGCGTGGGTTGCCCCCGCGCGGGCCTCCTGCGCCTCCTAGTTGCTACAGGGCTAAAGCGTCTAATGCTAAACATAATCGGGGTCCGCACCCGCCGGGCCGCCTCCATCCGGAGAACTCATTCAATAGTCTCATTAGTTCATGCTTGTTCAACGTGATGTCCCCTTGTCCCCTAATATTTAATAAATATTGATACATATTGATTGATAGAGCAGAGCAGTTGCAGAAGAGAAGAGAGACCAGCTCTGTCGCAAATGCAATAGGGAAGGAGGGAGATCGATCACGGTCCAACCGATTAGTGCAGAACACAAACTGGTGAGTGAGAGATGACGAGGCCCGTGGGTGTGGTTTTTCACCCGCGCGTCTGAAAAGGTACGCGGAAGCGGTGCGGAAGCGCAATGCGGGACGCCGGCGCAATCTCAAGCCCCGTCGCCTAATATGTTACCATAGAATACAGGGCGATCTAATAACTACTATACAAAATTGAAATC
Organism: Eriocheir sinensis; assembly: GCF_024679095.1. Taxonomy (NCBI): domain Eukaryota; kingdom Metazoa; phylum Arthropoda; class Malacostraca; order Decapoda; family Varunidae; genus Eriocheir; species Eriocheir sinensis. The sequence continues at coordinate 3,696,783 of NC_066522.1, read as the reverse complement.
GATGGAGGATTGCCCATGCCTTGGTGTTATTCCGTTTTTTCCGTCGGGCGCCATTTGTATGATCTTGATCTTGATGTCACAGGTGGCTTGATTGTATGACTAAAGAGCAGTACAAGCTACATAAAAAATCATATTGGAAAAAAATATCCATGTGTTCATTATTAATTATTAATATTAGTGAGAATAATGGGGTATATATGATATCAGAAACTGTACATCATGAGTCTTGTACGAGGAGATATTTCGCGCATTACCAGCCAGGCCGCCATTTGCATTGTTTACAAACCACACAACCACACCCATACAACAAACAGCTGCATGCCGCGTGTCACCAGAAACGTGTGAATTGTGTCTTGCCTAGTTCTCTGTCATAACCTACGAGTGATGGTGGGAATAATATGCTTATTCACTTCATTCAGTGGAGAGAGAGAGAGAGAGAGAGAGAGAGAGAGAGAGAGAGAGAGAGAGAGAGAGAGAGAGAGAGAGAGAGAGAGAGAGAATATCCATATCATCGAGATATCCACTCAGGCACTCAGTCTCAGCCTCACTCGTGTGAGGAAGAAATGAGGGACACCATGAGTGGCTAGCTAGTATTGGTACCGGTACCGAGCAGTCTGGTACCGGTACTGTACCATATAGCTAGTACCGTTAGTACCAACTGCCCACCCCTATTGCTGAGTAGCGTGGCAGCGTGGGTACTGTATTGTTGTTCAAGTGGGGCGCGAGAAGAACTGAGCTCTGCTGTGTGGCCGCGGCGCTATGTGAGTCCAGTTGCGTGAGACATCTGGTGGCCACTCCATAAAATATCGCGTATAAGTGGAAAAAACGTGTAAATAATTTTTTTTTTTTTGGATTTTGGACCCCGCGTTATTCCAAAAACACGTAAACCAAACTCGCGTAAATCGAGAGTTACCTGTATATGAACATATCAGTAGATCAACGGTGTCCACTAATATTTTACTGACCCAAATTCATAACTAATATCAGATACGACACCCACATGACTTCAAAGCCTCATGTGGAGGCTCCTCTCGGCAGAGGGCGGCTTGATGACGTAAAATTGAACAAGTAGACGAGACTTACCTTGTGTCAGTTGAAGTATGCTTGTAATTTTACGAAGCAAGCCGCCTCTGCTAGAGGGGAGCCTTCACATGCCCTACACTCCCTCCCATGCTTGCATGATTAGGACTCATTCACCATCCTATACGGTTATGCTTATCTTACGGCATGTGGGTGGTCGTTTATTTCGAAGTCTGGTGGTGGCGCTACGAAGTGTGTCTCATGTGAAGGCTCCCCTCTAGCAGAGGCGGCCTGCTTCGTAAAATTACAAGCATACTTCAACTGACACAAGGTAAGTCTCGTCTACTTGTTCAATTTTATGGTCAGTTTTTTGGGGTTAAAAAAAAGAAGAAAAAAAAAAAAGCACTCACTACAGTTTTAAAATACTGATTTTTATCTGCTTAACCATTCAGACAGGCAAATATGGAACAAATGGCAGTCCATATTTTAAGGAAAGGGTGGCAAGTTTGCAACCCTAAGGAATCATCTGGCAATATATGGCCATTTTGAACGACCCCCCCCATTCTTGAGGTTGTTTTACACCTCCCTCCCATAATCCACCAGAGCGCTCTACCTTGTCCATATGATTGGATGAACCAACACTATTTCTCATTTTGTCACTCATCAAGGATGACTCGCGTTAATTCAGTCACAGTTACGGGATCTGCAGTTCATTATGAGCACTTCAGTAGCTACTGTACTTAGCGTCATTGCATGCAACAGAGTTTTTTAAAACGTCCTTTATCTCTACAAAATATTGACAAATGGCATCGTTTCGTTTTCTTGTTTCTAACGATGATGATGATGTTTTCATACTGGGAAGTTCTTACTTATCCTACAGTGATGCTTTAAAATGATCTGTGGTGCAACAGTAGCACTACAGTAACCTCGTGAACTTAATATCCACCCCTACCTGGCAGGGTTACCCATAGGAAGCTCAAGAAATATTCATCGTCATAGGCCTATGGGGGTGCGGCCAGCGAGACAGTGGCCGTACCCAGCCCTGCCGCGGCTTGTGCAGAACCCCTGATTTTCACCAAGAATTGGGGGGAATTCTTTAAAATCTGACATGCCAGAACATGAAATGCAAGGATTTCGCAAGATTTGGGGTTAATTCCTGCTCGGTCAAAGGTAATTCTTAACTGCTAGATGACTGCTCTAGTCTCAGTCCGCGTTGTAAACTCGTAGAAATGGCATCAGTGCGCTCGTGTCATGTTTTCAGAGTTCTTTATGCTTAAACAATGTCTCCTATAAAGATGGTTAAAAGGAATGGTGCTGCAAAAAAGAAAACAGGAACGGTGGATACAATCCTTGCAACAGGAACTGGGAGCGAGCCTCGGCAGCTTGTGTGCCCTCCTGGATGTGACTGACTCCCGTTCTCCCTCCATCTCGGATGATACATCAGGTTAGCTTTACGTTGGTGGTCGAAGATAGTTCCAGTGCTTCGAGAATAGGGAAACTGTGGCTGCTAAACCCCGGGGCGAAGCCTACACCTCGAGTGTAGTTAGCGATTGCAGGAGTCTCCATAACAACCATAACACATTGATTTGTTTTTTATATTATTCATCATTGCTGTTTGTTAGTAAAAAAAAAAAAAAAAAAAAAAAAAAAAATTGTAAAAAATAACATGTAATTGATTTTTTATATAAATATTTTTTTTGAGATATGGGACATATTAATGGGATTTACATTAATTTCAGTGGAGAAATTCGTTTTGGTTTATGAGTGTTTTGACGTGCGAGCAAAATTCCAGAACCAATTAGACTCGTAAACCGAGGCTTGACTGTATATGTATTTATATACAGTCAAGCCTTGGTTTATGAGTCAAGTACAGTATGCGTCAAAATATAAGGCGCGGGAGTACCAACTTCGGTCACTGGTATGAGAACCCATTTTTCCTTCATATTTTCCCTGCCGCGCTTCATATGACGTTGTTAGTTATCATTCATCAGGCACGACAACCAGCTGGCTCGACTACCATATATCACTAGTTGCCAAGTGCCTGTCAGTCATTTTTTTTTAACCTTTAAAGATCCGCGCTCCACTAGGTGCTCGCTGCTTTTTTCACCGATTTGGTGGACGCTCTGAGTGATTCCTTCCCAGGCCAGGATGTTACGAAGGCAGACTACTAAGGAAGATGTTAGAGCAGTCATTGCTCTCTTCAACAAGGGCCACAGCATGAAAGAAATCTCAACAGAAACAGGGGTTTGCCTCCGTAGTGTACAGCGCCTTACCCAGCAGTTCCATGACACAGGATGCAAGTCACTGCCGGCTGCCAAATCCAAGACTGGTAGACACAAAATGATAAACCCAAGGACCATCAACGTTATCAAGAGACAAGTTGACACCCACCCCTCAATAACAGCAAAGGCAGTGAAGGAAACGAACAGCAACTCGCTAGGGCAAGTACCTCTGAGAACAGTGCAGCGTTGCATCCATGACGACATCGGGCGCCGCAGGTTTCGTGCGCGAAGAAAACCAGACCTCAAAAAGAGACACAAGAAGCTGAGAGTTAACTTTTGCAAGGCATATCAACACTGGGACCAGGAGAGGCGGCAGCTTGTTTTGTGGAATGACGAAGCAGTGTTCACGGTGACAGGTTGTGGTGGAGGGGGAGTGTACCGCCGCCCGGGCAGTGACACGTTGCTGCCCCAGTACATTGTCCCCACTTCCAGGCACCCACCATCCATCATGGTGTGGGCCTGCTTCTCCTTCCATGGAGTGGGGGAGTTGGTAGTGCTACCTAAAGGTGTGAGAATGAACAAGGACAAGTACTTAGAACTTTTGTGCGACTATTTGCCCAGCTCATTTGAAAAATGCGCGGCAGATTTTTTTATGCTGGACAGAGCGCCATGCCACACTGCTTGTGATGTGAAACAGTGGCTACGTGACTGTCAAGTTTCGCTTTTTTGAGGACTGGCCAAGCAATAGTCCTGATCTAAACCCCATAGAAAACCTGTGGTCGATTATGACACGAAAAGTACGAGGAATGGACACTTGTGGCCACTGTCTTACTGGCTGTACCTCCATAGGCCTGTGGCGATGACCATTTCCTGAGCTTCCTTTAGGTAACCCTGCCAGGTGGGGGTGGACATAGAGTTCACGAGGTTACTGTTTTGTTACTGTTGCACCACAGACCATTTTAAAGCATCACTGTAGGATAAGTAAGAACTTCCCAGTATGAGAACATCATCGTTATCGTTAGAAACAAGAAAGTGATACGATGCCATTTGTCAATATTTTGTAGAGAAAAAGGACGTTTTAAGGAAGGTAAGTATAGAGAAGGTATCGTCATACAGGCGGGAGGAAATCACTCGTTGGCAACTCCTATAGCCTTCACGCTCGGCCCCGCCCCGTCCTCGTTGTCTGCCCAAACCGACGACTTCACACACCTCAATCTCGCCCTGTTTCCTGACCCCAACATTCATTTTTATGAAAAACTGAGACCACCATCATCTTCTTGAGAAAATTATGCATCACACTAGCATAAATTTGTAACAATAATGTAAAATTACACATACGAAAATCAGAGTTAAGTGAACTATGGAGTAAACATGTTCTTGCACTTATTTCTCTTCAACTCCTTAGTACTCAGCTGGTTTTCGCCCCATCACTTTTATAAGCCCAGATCCTGAATCTGCATGCTTTTCTGCTTCTGATGGTGTGTGGTACGTCCCGAGGTAAAAACAGGGCAAGTGCTTTGTTTACGTCGTGGATGTGGATACGGGCAACCGACCTTGGCCGTGTGTGACGCATACCCGGAAAAGTTGGATTTGCTGGTTGCCCTAGCTGCCGCCAACGCGGTGGGAAGAAAAAAGCCCAGTGTGACACCAGGTTACGGACAACCGACAACTCGCTCCAGGATGGGCGCACAGGCGTTGCCAGTAGCCGCAACGGTTAGAGGAAAACGGTCAATGTGACACTGCCTTAACCCTTTCAATACGTGATGCAGACATTGGCGTCACAGTATGGAAAGGGTTAAGAGGAAATGGAAGAGAATTAATCCTCTTAAGGCAGCGAGGCCGCTGACTGGGTGAGCGCCAGCAATGACGTCATCAGACTCCCAGTGAATCAGAAACGTGTTTTCAGAGCTCAGCCAATCATAAGGCTTCCCCTGTGGCTTTTAAACGACCCGTTCTCTCTTCCTGTTTTCTTCCTTTTTCCAAGGTATACGTATTTTGAGATAACAAGGGAGTAAAGGAGGAAAAAAAGTGAGCTCTGGGGGGCAGCATGAGCCACTTATAATGGCGCCACTACATACAGATGCCTACGCCATGACGGGCTCAGGGCCGACCATCAGGTCCAAATGGATAGTCTACTGGCGCCATAGCCCACATTTAAAAAAAAAAAAAAAAAAAGTTTCGCGATCCTCGAGTTTAGTGCTATACCTTGGGAACGAAGAGAGCGCGAAACTCGAGAGAGTACTGTGTGTATATATATATATATATATATATATATATATATATATATATATATATATATATATATATATATATATATATATATATATATACAGGTAACTCGATTTACGCGAATATTGTGTCCTTGAAGAGGTCGCGTAAATCAAAAACAATGTAAATCAAACATGAAGTAAGTTTCTATCGAAAAATAAATATTCACTTCATTCAGTGGAGAGAGAGAGAGAGAGAGAGAGAGAGAGAATATCCATATCACCGAGATATCCACTCAGGCACTCAGTCTCAGCCTCACTCGTGTGAGGAAGAAATTAGGGACACCATGAGCGACTGGCTAGTATTGGTACCGGTACCGAGCAATCTAGTACCGGTACCGTACCATATAGCTGGTACCGTTAGTACCGGTTCTGGTACCGGTACCTGCCCACCCCTATTGTCGAGTAGCGTGGCAGTGTGGGTACTGTATTGTTGTTCAAGTGGCGCGCGGGAAGAACTGAGCTTAGCTGTGTAGCCGCAGCGCCGTGTGAGTCCAGTTGCGTGAGACATCTGGTGGCCACTCCAAAAAATATCACGTATAAGTGAAAAAACATGTAAATTAAACATTTATTTGGATTTTGGACCCCGCGTTATTTCAAAAACGCGTAAAAATTTCAATGTAAATTTTTTTATAATTTTTATTTGTACTTACGTAAGTGAAGGCTGGTGAGGGGTAACGTAGAAGAGGAGGGAAGAAGGGTGGGGAGGAGGAGGGAGGTTATTCGTCGGAGGACGAGTCACCGTCTGGTAACTCATCTCCTGGTGTGATTCCTGTGAACCCACTAGTGGAGGGCTGTGGCTCACTAACACTTGCACTCTCACTAGATTCCTTTTTCAACAAGAATCTGTCTAATGTGATCTGCCTTTGCCTTTTTTTCAAAATGTCTCTGAAATGCTGCATCAAATTTTCGTCAAACTGGTTTATGTTTCTATGTATGGCAGCAATATCAGGGTGGCACCTCTCCAAAAAGTTTCCCAACTCTGTCCACTGCCGCAAATATTTCTTGATCTCTGCAGTGGAGACTCTTTCCTTGCTGTTCCCATCCTCCTCCCCTGAAGACAGCTCCTCAGTTACCTCCTGCAGCTGTTCCTGGTGAAGTTGACGCAGCTCGTCAGTGGTGAGGTCTTCAGAGTGTGCTTGCACCAGCTCCTCCACATCATCACCGTCCACCTCAATGCCTATGGCCCTCCCCAGAGACACAATGTCCTCCACCACAGCAGACTCCTGGACTGAAGGCTCGAATCCCTCAAAATCCTTGGCTGTCACACAGGTCGGCCACAGATTTTTCCAGGCAGACTGCAAGGACCTCACAGAAACTTGACCCCAGGTTTTATCTATAAGCCTTAGGCAGTGGAGGATATTGAAGTGATTCTTCCAAAACTCCCTCAGAGTGAGCTCTGTTTCAGAAGTCACCTCAAAGCACCTCTCAAAAAGTGCTTTTGTGTACAGCTTCTTAAAGCTGGCGGTGACATTCTGGTCCATGGGTTGGATCAGTGGCGTGGTGATGGGGGGGGAGGAACATCACTTCGATGAATTTATACCCCTTACCCAATTCTTCTTCCACGCCTGGAGGGTGTGTAGGGGCATTGTCCATCAACAGGAGGGCCTTGAGTGGTAGATTCTTCTCTATTAGGTAGGTCTTCACTGTAGGTGCAAACACCTCCACAAACCACTCCGTGAAGAACTGCCTGGTTGTCCAGGCTTTCTTGTTTGCCCTCCACATCATACTGAGTTTGCTCTTTTGCACACCATTCTTCTTGAATGGTCTGGGGTTTTCCGAATGGTACATCAACAGCAGTTTAATTTTGCAGTCGCCGTTAGCATTGGCGCACAGAAGCAGGGTTAGCCTGTCTTTCATGGGCTTGTGTCCTGGCAAACACTTCTCTTCCTTTGTTATATAGGTCCTGTTTGGTAGTTTTTTCCAAAACAGGCCTGTCTCATCACAATTAAAGACCTGTTGTGGGCTTAAGTGCTCCTTATCCACAAATTTCTTAAATTCAGGCACAAACTTCTCGGCGGCAACTTTGTCAGCACTTGAGGCCTCGCCGTGCCTCACAACAGAATGAATTCCAGTTCTCTTCTTGAAATTCCCAAACCACCCCTAACTAGCTTTAAAATCTTCACTGGAGTCAGAGGTAGTATCACAAATAAGATCACCATGGAGCCGCCTAGCCTTCGCACAAATTATGCCCTCTGACATAGAATCACCAACCATCTGCCTTTCGTTTATCCACACCATCAACAATCTTTCCATTTCTTCCACTGCCGCAGGTCGCTTAAGTTGCTTTTTCACACCCATCGCCACATCAGCTCCCTTAATGGCCTCCTTGTTCTTCAGTATGGTGGCTACTGTAGATTTCGCCATACAATACTCAGCTGCAAGATCGGTGATTCCTGCTCCTTTCTCGTATTTATCAATGATCTCCTTTTTCCGTTCAATGGTCGTCACTACATTCTTCCTTTTAGGCTTATTTTCACCACTAATAAGCCTCTTTGGTGCCATTGTAAGTTTCTAAATGAAAAACCACAGACAGAACGCAGGAGAATGTTTTTGTTCTCACGACCGCGGCGGGACAACTGGCGGCGGCGGGGAGGAAGAGGCCAGGAGCCTTTGTTTACAACCACGTGTGCGGACGTTCGAGTACCAGATATTTTTTGGAGTACCAAGTCAAACTTTTGTGTTCGAGTATAAAAAAGTTCGACTTCCAAGACGTTCGAGTATTGAGTCTTGACTGTATATATGTATGTAAAACCACAACTTAAAGACAGTACTCATCCTAGTTTTAAGTTCCATCACACAAGCATGAAAAAACAAATTACAAGAGTACAAGGAAATGTGACATGCTGACAAGGGTGCCTTGTGAAGGCAGGGTAGAAGTTGGCCACTAAAAGCAATACTAATGGTAACCCTAAAGGTGATGCTAGTTCCCAACAATCCAGTATTTTGTTTTGTGTAGCTCCACAACCTTCAGACAAAAAAAAATCTGTCTCTTTGGTTATAAAATTGCCGCAGCACTAAGCAATTCTATACTTTGTAGTTTTGTATATAAAAAACAAATAACTAAACAGAATACAATAAAAAAGTACAGCATGTTAGCTTAATATAGATCATTCTTTTTCCAATATCTCCCCTCCTACGTACCAGTCAGGGCCAGGAACATTCCTAGCCGTCCTCCAAGCCTGGGCAAGAAGTGGGAGCCACCAACATCAGGAAAGAGGCCGATCCCTGTTTCTGGCATGGCAAAAACAGTACGCTCCGTGGCCACCCGGTATTGTCCATGCACTGAGAGACCCACACCACCACCCATGGTAATGCCTGAAAGCACCAAGAACATAATGATCATTGATATAAATACTTATCCCTTTTTATGAAGAGCCATGACATATCTTCATTCCTCATTCCTTTGTGGTGTTTCACAAGACAAGCATTTTTGCAATTTCACCTATCAACCTTGCCACATATTTTGAAACTCAATTGTATTTACATCTAACCAGGTGGTTACAAAGTTTGTTCATTCATCCCTAGTTAACCCTTAAACAACAGGTATTATTTTTATGGAATGTTCTTGAAACAATGTAAAAAAAGAGCTTATCATTTTTCTTTATTTATATTGTATGGAGCATTTTAACACACTGAGCACAGTCATGTAATCTGAATTATGATATTTCATGTAGTAGTATAATGGTATGGAAGGTGAGATGAGGGAAAAAGCATTGAAGGGCAGATAATCATAGTCTTCTCGGGCTTGGCTGATGAGAGAGGGCTCCCTCAACCCCCCTCAGAAAGCATGGGATTGGCTTTGGGTGGGTGTGGCTTGGCCAATGAAAAGGCATAAGAAAAGAAGTCATTTTTCCTACCCTGGCTACCTAATTCCTATTTCCACTGCCTGGTCAAACTCTTTCGTCTCTGCCTATCAACATCTATCTTTCCTTCCTGCTGGAAGTATGCCTTTGTACAGCCTGTGCCTAAGAAGGGTGACCACTCCAATCCCTCAAACTACCGCCCAATAGCTTTACTCTCATGTCTATCTAAAGCTTTTGAATCAGTCCTTAACCGGAAGATTCAAAAGCACCTTTCCACTTCTAATCTTCTATCTGATCGCCAGTATGGATTCCGCAAGGGGCGTTCTACTGGCGATCTTCTTGCTCTCTTAACTGACTCTTGGTCATCCTCTCTTAGCAGTTTCGGTGAAACTTTCTCTGTTGTGCTAGACATATCAAAAGCCTTCGATAGAGTCTGGCACCAGTCTTTGCTTTCTAAACTGCCCTCTTTCGGATTCTATCCCTCTCTCTGTTCCTTTATATCCAGTTTCCTTTCCGGCCGTTATATCTCTGCAGTGGTAGACGGTCACTGCTCTTCCCCTAAACCTATCAACAGTGGCGTTCCACAGGGCTCTGTCCTATCACCCACTCTCTTCCTGTTATTCATCAATGATCTTCTTTCCATAACAAACTGTCCTGTCCATTAAATGCACGACGACTCCACTCTGCATTATTCAACTTCTTTCAGTAGAAGACCATCAAAACAGGAAGTACACAACTCCAGACTGGAGGCTGCAGAACGCTTAACCTCAGACCTTGCTATCATTTCCGATTGGGGCAGAAGGAACCTTGTGTCCTTCAATGCCTCAAAAACTCAATTTCTCCACCTATCAACTCAACACAATCTTCCAAACACCTATCCCCTATTCTTCGACAACACTCAGCTGTCACCTTCTTCAACACTAAACATCCTCGGTCTATCCTTAACTCAAAATCTAAACTGGAAACTTCATATCTCCTCTCTCGCTAAATCAGCTTCCTCGAGGTTGGGCGTTCTGTATCGTCTCCGCCAGTTCTTCTCCCCCGCGCAGTTGCTATCCATATACAAGGGCCTTGTCCGCCCTTGTATGGAGTATGCATCTCACGTGTGGGGAGGCTCCACCCACACAGCTCTTCTGGATAGAGTAGAGGCTAAGGCTCTTCGTCTCATCAGCTCTCCTCCTCCTACTGATAGTCTTCTATCTCTTAAATTCCACCGCGATGTTGCCTCTCTTTCTATCTTCTATCGATATTTCCACGCTGACTGCTCTTCTGAACTTGCTAACTGCATGCCTCCCCCCGTCCCGCAGCCCCGCTGCACACGACTTTCTACTCATGCTCATCCCTATACTGTCCAAACCCCTTATGCAAGAGTTAACCAACATCTTCACTCTTTCATCCCTCACGCTGGTAAACTCTGGAACAATTTTCCTTCATCTGTATTTCCTCCTGCCTACGACTTGAACTCTTTCAAGAGGAGGGTATCAGGACACCTCTCCTCCCGAATTTGACCTTGCTTTTGGCCACCTCTTCTGGTTCTTTTATGGGAGCAGCGAATAGCGGGCTTTCTTTTTTTATTATTGTTTTTTTGTGCCCTTGAGCTGCCTCCTTTGTTGTAAAAAAATAAATAAGTAAAATAAAAAATTGTGGTTTCCCTGCTCTCTCTCTCTCTCTCTCTCTCTCTCTCTCTCTCTCTCTCTCTCTCTCTCTCTCTCTCTCTCGGCTGTGTCCCTCCACCCCGCCCATGTAAGTAGACGGCAAGCAACACAACAAACGTGAAACTGTGAACCCGCATGTAACACCACCTTTATTACTAAACCTCAAGATAACATATAAGTCCTAAGTTTCAATGCACGTAGCCAAAGAAACAAGTTTTATGAATTGAGATGTCTTGTTTCAACAGAAAATTTTGACGTAATTGCTATAACCGAAACATTTATCGACACCACAAATATTGATTTAAGTTCAGAATACAACACAGATGGCTACAGACACTTCAACAAAGATCGTGTTAACCATTGAGGTGGTGGTGTCACGCATTACGTCAAAAGCTATTTGCAACCCACTGACAGAACACCAAGAGACAGTAACGTTTAAGCGTGCGAATAAACATTGTAAAAATTAATCTAAATATATTTGTCATCTTCAGGCCTCCAGGGCAATCACTCAAAGATGATGTTGAAATGTACAGTCTGTTAAGACAGTCACTTAATAACAGCAACTCATTGATATTAGGAGACTTTAATCTCCCTTATACTGACTGGGCGACACTGTCGAGTTCAAAAGGTGAATCACATAGAATGATCGAATTTTTAGAGGATAATTACCTAAGCCAAATGGTTACTGAACCAACTCAAGAAAATAACATACTAGACCTTGTTATAGCGACCCAAGATAACCTAGTAAGTAATGTTACGGTAGGAGAACATATCGGTTCTTGCGATCATAAATTAGTCTGCATCAACATTAGACCTCAAACAACAGTGACTGAATATAAAGTAAAGGTGCCCAATTTCAAAAGTGCAAATTTCATAGAAACCCAACAAAAACTAACAGAAATACAACTATCACATGATGGCAACATAGAGGAAGCCTCGCTAAACTTTAAAAATCATTTACTCACTCAGCAGAACACATTTGTCCCATTGTGCAAGATGCGAAGTAACACTAATAAAAGTCCACCTTGGTTTAATAGCGAAATTAAACATTCAGTTAAGGAGAGAAGATTGTCTTACAGGCTAAAGAGCAAAGCACGCCCGAAAACATTAGACTTTATCATAAAGCCAGGCGGCAAGTAAAAAGATTAATATGTCAGGCAAAGTGTAGATATGAAGAAAACATTGCAACCAACTGTAAAAATAATCCAAAACCCTTCTTCAGTTATATAAATAACAGGAAGGCGATCAGAAGTGGAATTGGACCCTTAACAAACAGTGACAGTGAACTAGTGACTGACAGCCACCACGTTGCAAACTTATTAAACAATTACTTTTCCTCGGTGTTTAATACTAGCAGTCTTTCCACCAACAAAGGCGATATAAGTAAAGTACTGAGAATTAGCCAGCAGGATAGAACTCGCAGTAATGGATTTAAATTAGAAAAGTATAGATTTAGGAGAGATATAGGCAAGCATTGGTTTAGTAATAGGGTGGTGGGGGAATGGAATAGACTTAGCAATCACATAGTTAGTGCAGGGACAATAGCTTGTTTTAAGAGTAGACTGGATAGCTACATGGACGAGGACGACAGGTGGCAGTGAGGTGTGGGTGCAGTAAGGTGACAGGGTACTGGTGCGTGCCTAGTACCGCCGGTATAACGAGGATCAAGCCTCTACCTGTAACCCCTGTAACTACACCTTACCCATCGTGAGTAGTGGGGGGGATTCTGGAGCTGCCCTGTGTAGGCCACCCGGCCTCCTGCAGTTTCCCTATGTTCTCATGTTCTTATGTTCTTATGTCACCCTAACAACTATGAAGCTCACTTGATAGGAATATATGAAAACAGAGGATCGAAGCTGAAGGCAACACACATATAATCTTATGGGGAAGGAGAAAGGGAGGAAGAGTGAGAAAGTGAGAGATAAGACTAAAGATAAGAGGGTGTGAGAAAGGAGGAAACAAGGGAAATGAGTAGAGGAAATGGGACGGGAAAAGAAGAGAGAGGTAGGGAGGGTCAGATAAAGGTGAGGAAAGAGGGGAGAGAAAGGTGGGAGGGAAAGAGTGGGAGGGAAAGAAATTAAAAGAGAGAGGTAGGGAGGGTCAGGTAAAGGTGAGGAAAGAGGGGGAGAGAAAGGGTGTGAGTGGGAGGGAAAGAAATTAAAAGAGAGAGGTAGGGAAGGTCAGGTAGAGGTGAGGAAAGAGGGGGAGAGAAAGGGTGTGAGTGGGAGGGAAAGAGATTAAAAGAGAGAGGTAGGGAGGGTCAGGTAAGGTGAGGAAAGAGGGGAGAGAAAAGGTGTGAGTGGGAGGGAAAGAGATTAAAATAGAGAGGTAGGGTGAGTCAGGTGAAAGTGAGGAAAGGGGGGGAGAGAATGGGTGTGAGTGGGAGGGAAAGAGATTAAAAGAGAGAGGTAGGGAGGGTCAGGTAAGGGTGAGAAAAGAGGGGGAGGTGAAAGGAAAAGAAGAAAGAAATGAGAAGGAAGGATAAAAATAAGGAGACGGAGAGGGAGAAGAAAGAAAGGAAGTGGGGGAGGAGTGAACCAGGGAAAAGACTAACGGCGCAATAGGCCACGACGGAAAAAATAAAAAATAGGTGGGTGACGTAGGTGCTTATTTAGATGTGTTCCTAATTACGTTGATTTATATCGTTTTCATTTTTTTGGCTAGAAAATGCTTATTTTAATGCAAAATCCCGCGATATAGCAAAAAATCTGCGATACGATACAATTTAAAAATCCGCGATACAGCGAGACCGAAGTGAACCGCGATATGGCGAGGAATTACTGTATAGAGGTTTGGAACGGACGAAGTGAGGATGTAGTATTGGCGAAGGGTGTGCAAAGCTTTAAGGAAGAGTTGGATATGTACAGATACGGAGACTGGACCACACGAGCGTAAAGCCCAGGCCCTGTAAAACTACAACTAGGTAAATACACACACACACACACACACACACACACACACACACACACACACACACACACACACAATGCAAGGAGGAGGTATGATGAAGGAGGGAAGGAAGGAAGAAATAAAACAGACAGTGGGATGGATGTAAGGGAGAGGCATAGAGGGGAGGCTGCGCAGCTCCCAAACGAGCTGCGTCCTTGAGCCGAAGGGGTGGTGAGTAATGGACTCACTAGCCAGCCACTTGGCAACTCAAAGGAAGAGGAACTCCACACACAACATATATATCATTTCTTTCTCATTACTTTTGTTATTTTCTGCTAGAATTAATTGTTGCTGTCAAGTACAAATGCGTGCAAAACACACCTACAGATGCCCCCCGCCATTCACGATCTCACCGTTCATAGATTCGCTTATACGCAGGTAGGGTAATTGCGACACCCCCTGCCGAACGCGGATGAAAACTCGCGTATACAGGTAACTCGATTTATGCGAGTATTGTGTCCTTGAAGAGGTCGCGTAAATCAAAAACAATGTAATTCAAACAAGAGGTAGGTTTCTATCGAAAAATAAATATTCACTTCATTCAGTGGAGAGAGAGAGAGAGAGAGAGAGAGAGAGAGAGAGAGAGAGAGAGAGAGAGAGAGAGAGAGAGAGAGAGAGAGAATATCCATATCACCGAGATATCCACTCAGCCTCACTCGTGTGAGGAAGAAATGAGGGACACCATGAGCGACTGGCTAGTATTGGTACCAGTACCGAGCAGTCTGGTACCGGTACCGTACTGTATAGCTGATACCGTTAGTACCGGAACTGGTACCGGTACCTTCCCACCCCTATTGTTGAGTAGCGTGGCAGCGTAGGTACTGTATTGTTGTTCAGGTGCCGCGCAGGAAGAACTGAGCTCAGCTGTGTGGCCGCGGCGCCGTGGGAGTCCAGTTGCATGAGACATCTGGTGGCTGTGAGTGAGTAGTCGTGGCTGTGATCAGATGTGTCGCGTCTTGCTCCGTGTGGAAAGTGCTGTGTCGACATGGCTGGTAAAGCCAAGGCCCCGTTGGATTTGTGTTACGTTTGTAGGGATCTCACAGGCGAGAAATGGATTGGATGCTGTTTGTGCCCTAAATGGTGTCATGTGAAGTGTGCTCATTTGTCTGGAATTAAGCAAGAGAATATACCTAAAATTAATTGGATGTGCAACCCATGCCTCCATAAAGCATCTCTGGCTACCAAAATTGTGGAAAAAATGGATGAATTCAAGCAAGAATTTTCTAAGGAAATATCTGTGGTTAAGGATGAAGTTGAATCAAGGGCTGTGAAGGTGCAGGAGGAGCTGGGATCAGTTGTTGACACACTTAAACTTGCTGAGCATGCTGAATCTAGCTGGGCTGAGGTGGCAAAGAGAGGCAAGAAGGTCAAGAAAAATCTCTTAGTTGTAAAAGCTTCTACACAGGAAAAGAAGGCAACAGACATGAAGGATGAAGTCTCCCAAGCATTAAATGGTATTCAAATAACTTATTCAAGATTTACAAATAGAGGTAACAGTATCATGAACTTTGATAATGAGAACACAAGGGATGAGGCTGCTCAAAAACTGGAGTCTGTTGAGCAAATTAATACCAAGAGTGTTGGAAAGATGAAACCAAAGATCATGATATGCAATGTGCATAAAGAGGAGACCAAGGATAAACTAAAGGAGACCATCTTTGACCACAATGAGTTCTTACACGCCATTGGGAGTTTAGAGGATAAGATTGAGTTGTTTTTTAGCAAGCCTGCAGCTGGTGGCACGATGCACTACATTTTGAGGTGTGACCCAACTGTAAGAGAGCTGATTCACAGGAATCATGACAAGCTAAAATTAGAATGGGGAATATACACGGTGAGACAGATACCACGCAATTATATGCTATCACTGTCAGAGATATGGCCATCTTGAGGCCAACTGTACTGCCAAGACCAATGGAGACGCCCCAAATTATTTCAAATGCGCTGGCAATCATAAATCACAGGAGTGCACCATGGCTGAGAAGAAATGCATAAACTGTGTGAGATACAAGAAGCCTGAAATCAACCACTCAGCGAATGACCAGTGTTGTGTAGTTCTCCAGACTGAAATTGAGAGAATTCGTAACATCTAGGCTATTAATCAGTGTCTGTACTCAAAGATAAATTGTGTGTGATGAAGGTTCAGTGTGCTGGAAATAACTGTTGAATATTTAATTGTGATACTATAACGAAAATAGCAGACATGAACACTGAACTAATTGTTATATGTGATATTATTCGTGAAAGAAATTAAGACACTCACTCACTCACTACGATGTTTGAGAATAAGTGCATCAAAGACTATTATTGAGGCTAAGGCTGCGCGCACAACGAACGCTGGTTTTCTCGTGCGAGACACCAGCGCCGATCTGCTGTGACTCGCGCTTGTTTCAGGCGCGAGTAGGTGAGCACAACGGGCGCTTGCTATGACCAGCGCGGAGATATAAAGTTTTGCTTCAGTCGTTAAGAAACAGGTGCAGAGCAATCATGTCAAACTCATCCTCTGATGACGAGCTAATTGCGCTCGAGAATACGCACGCAAGACTGAATTTTAGAAAAGAGGGAGTACACCCTATAAATAGAAAAAGAAGAGAGTATGGAGAATACCACCATCTTTTCATTGAATGGTTACATCATGTTATGAACGTTAAATATGATATATTAATTACCTACACTGCATAAATAACAAGTATTTTATGTTCTTACCTTCACTATCTAGCTCTTTGCTGACTTCCTTCCACAGCTTGTCAGTCACATTCCTATTTGCGTGTTGTTTATCCCTTTTATCCCACAAGGGCGCTCTCTCAAACACTTTACTAATAAGTAATTCAACTTCCATAATCAAAACAGCGACGTCACTCGTGCGAGGGTGCAGGCAAGAATGGTCTCGGGGAATCTTTTAGCTGGTTGACGCTGGCTGCCTGCGCCGACAAGCTCAAACAAGTTTCCGCTGTGCTCACTTACATTCAGTTACATGGTGATATTCTTGGCGCCGGTTGACGCCTGTTGGCGCTGGTGTCTCGCACGAGAAAACCAGCGTTCGTTGTGCGCGCAGCCTAACGTTGAAACTGTTGATGGCCCTCGTAGAGCGCTGCATCAGCGGCAGAGAAGGGCCTGAAACCTCATCAACGGTAAACGGTAATGGGTAAACAACTCAATAAAATATCACGTATAAGTGAAAAAACGTGTAAATTAAACGTTGATTTGGAGTTTTGATCGCGTAAATCGAGATCCTTACTAAGTGCCACTTTCACAGTCACTTTTGTTTGTTTTGATCGTTACCTATGAGCGGCGATCGCCACAACAGTATTTACACGTGAAAGTGGCCTATGGGTTAGTAGTGGCTGCAGAAGAAACGAGAGGTGTTGAGTGTGTGTGGCAAGGTGCAGGGCAGGGCTAACCCCGCAGCCACCACTACCCCATCGGCCAGTTTCACGTGGAAATAGTATAGCGGCGATCGCCGCTCATTGGTAACGATCAAAACAAAGAAAAGTGACTGTGAAAACGGCCCAAAATCCCAATATTATACATTTAAAATCCTTGATACTTACTGGGACCTGCCAGAACTGGTCCTTCTCAGAGACTCGAGGCTACTGCTCAGTAACTGCTGTGAGGAGTAAACAAACATGGCGGAGACTGGCAGAGGGGTAACGGGTATAAAGTTTGTATGTGCGTACCGCCAGGAACAGCAACCAATGAACCTTCCAAGGGCCCAGTAAACACTCAAATTAATTAGTAATATACTGGATGTATATGAATATACGTATGTGTAATGCCCCGACGAGCTTCTTTTTCTAAATCCTTCCTATTTCTCAACACGGCCTCTGCGTGTATCGAAATAACACGAGAAATTAATCAAGACAAAGTGAGGGTATTCCCCGGCTGCCTGGGATTGAACCCGCGACCAGCGTGACGGGAGAGCCACTCCTTACCGTGTCGGCCAAAGAGGTACCCCACTGGCTAAGTGGGTTATGGGAGGCTCGTTCATCAGGCCGTCGCCGCACTACATATGAATATTAACAGAAAGGGGAGAGACGAGAATTCACTAATACTTGATGGCTGGGTGGAAGACGGTAAACACTAATGCACAGTGTTGCCAATTTATCGTACTCATCGCATTTTGGGACCGAGAGAGTAATAGAAAAAAGATAATAAAAAATACCGTCATTAAATATCTCCCCGATGAAATTAGTCATTCTGCTGTCCATGCATGTGTACTGTGGGAATACACAGCACTAAAAGTATTAATTTGCCTGGTTTTGTTCTAGTCGTCCGCTTGTGATTTTTGTGAGCGGTGAGAGAAATAAGGAAACAGTAAGCAAGTTGAACCTCTCTGTGAGCTATTTTGTGGCGGCGGCAGCGGTTAACGTTCAATAGGCATTGGAAAGTCAATCATGATATTAGTGATTTAATGATTTTTAACAGAAAGAGTAATCAGATTATTTCATAACACACAGAAAACTACCAGAAAAATATAGGTTTGTCCAACTGTCCCACGGCCGTTGACCGCGAGCGACCGCCCTTACTTTAGCAGACGACACCACGTGGATCACAAGCGTGTATTCAGAACTGCCAGCCAGTTGTAAGGCAGCTGCCTTCAACTGGGGCTTCAAAATGATCTGTTCTTACTTCCCATTTTCTGCCTATTAACAAGGTACGTATTTTGAGATAACAAGGAAGTAAAGTCGAAAAAAATTGTAATAACAATTAAGGGAGTAAAGTCGGAAAAAGTCATTATTTTCCACGGGTCGGAACCCATAAGCGCCTTTACATGGATTTCAATACCTCGAGTTTCGCGATCCTCGAGTTTAGCGCCATACCTTCAGAATGAAGCAAGTGCGAAACTCGAGAGGGTACTGTATATCATTTTTTTATTTATATATATTTTAAGGCTTTATAAACCCTCCCCTTACTCATATAAACCTTTCCCACACTCTTATAAACACTTCCTATACAGGAGGTCCTCGGGTTAAGACTATCTCGACCTATGACATTTCATCGTTACGACGCAGTTCCAATAAATGATTCTAGAATTCTTGTCTCAACTTCCGACATTTGCTTCATAAATACGAACTTCACGAAGGAACTAGTTTGTTGAGCGGGGCGGATGAATGCTCAGAGAAAGGACAATATGAGCGTAGCTCACTTACTTTATAACACAACTAGGTAAATACGGAAGGGGAAAGGGATTGTTTAATGACACTGGCCTTTAATTCAACAGATCTTCCTTACTTCCTCCTTTATGTATTGGGACGATGTTAGCCCTATTCCAGTCTCTTGGTACCTTCCATTGTGCTAGTGAGACATTAATCAAGTTTCTCAACTTTTCAGCTATTTGCTGGTTACACTCTTTTAGCACCCAATTTGATATACCATCTGGTCCTGCTGATTTCCTCTCATCCAATTCTTCCAATAATTTTCTAACTTCATTTGCTGATGTTTGTATTCTCTCCAGACCCACTCTATTCCCCGGCACTGCATCTACACCTTCAATCTCACTCTCCCTTGTGAGCACTGGAAACAATTATTCATCACTTCTACTATTTCACTTATATTATCAAAGATTTCATCATTAACTTTAACTTTCTGAATCTCATCTCTATTTTTCAACTTTCCATCTATGAGCTTATAAAACAGTTTTGGCTGGTCTTTGCACTTACCTACAATATTTTTCTCAAAATTCCTTTTTTCTTCTCTTCTTACTTTGACATAGGCATTCCTCTTCCGTTTGTACTCATTCCATAGATCCATCCTCCTATTTTTTCTCCATTTGTTCCATGCCTTCTCCTTATCCTGCTTGGCATCTACACACTTCCTATTATACCACTCTTCTCTTGATTTCTGGCCTTCTTTCATCCTTGGTACCCACTTTTCCACTCCTTCGTTGTAAATCCGTAGAAAGATAGCCCATTTTTCCTCCATATCAGCCTCAAAAAAAGTATCCCATTGTGCTTCCTCAAAATGTTTCCCAAGTTGTTCAAAATTTGCCTCATTAAAGTTAAACCATTCTTTCCTGTAGTCCTCATTCCTGATTATTTTACCTCCTTCTCGTAATATGTAGCTACTCGATAAGTACATGATCGCTCTTCCCTATAGGGCTCTTATAGTTCATCTCCTCTATGATATCTGGCTCCCTGGTGATTATCAAGTCCAATCTGGATGGCTCGTCTTCTCCTCTGAATCTTGTATTTTCCTCCACCTACTGTGTGAAGACGTTATCTATAACCAATTCCAAACCTTGTTCCCCCATGAAGCTTCACTTCCTTCCGTTGACCAGTTTTCCCATGACACTTCCTTACAATTAAAATCTCCCATTATCAAAATCTTATCATTCTCCTCCAGCAATCTCCTTAGGCAATCCAATGTATCTTCCAGCTTCTTCTTGTACAATTCTTCTGTCCATGAATTGTTTTTTGGAGGGACATACACCACTACGATATTTCTGCATCCTCCCTTTTGCAGTCTTATTCCCACACTCAAGACCTCCGCCTCCACTTCGCCATAGGTGACACCCTCCACTGTCCATTCTTTTTTCAACAATAGCATCACTCCTCCTCCTTGTTTATTTTCTTTATTTCTCATCCATACATTATATTTACCATCCCCTAAGTTAAATGCATCTATACTACCAGTCAATTTGGTTTCCGTAATCCTCATAACATCTGGTTTTTCCTTATTCAGGTAATCTCCTATTTCTAACATTGACGATATTAACCCGTTCACATTAGTGTATGCCACCTTCAAGC
Source organism: Eriocheir sinensis (assembly GCF_024679095.1). NCBI lineage: Eukaryota > Metazoa > Arthropoda > Malacostraca > Decapoda > Varunidae > Eriocheir > Eriocheir sinensis. The sequence goes on along the minus strand of NC_066522.1, from coordinate 3,676,118 downwards.
TGTCTCCCCTTCCCTTCTGTACCACTTCCTTAGGTCCATGTCTATCACTCTCCAGAAAACTTCTTTTTCTCCTCTTCCGACCTTGCTTCATTCTTTTCATTAGCTTGATTCTTCAATTCTCTTATCGTGTTCCTTTCCTCCATACTTCTGTCCTTTCTTACCCAGACTTTTTTGTAGGTCTCTGTTCTTGCTAACTTCCATGATTTTCCCACCACTTCTGCAGCAGCTTGAGACCTAAATCTAATTTTTACTGGTCGTTGGGCTCCTTCTTCATACTTTCCAAGCCTGAATACTTCTTCGATCTCCCCTACCAGCTCATGACCTTCTTCCTGAATTGCTTCAATTACTTGCTCCACTGCCTTCCTTTCTTTCTTTTCCCTTATATGTTTGATCGGCATGTGCTCTTCATTAATGCCCACCACTACTAGTCTACTACAGACTTCTTTTTTTCAACCGTGTCCCTCACTATTTCTGGTTTTTCTATTATCACCTTGATCACCTTTTCAGTTATAACTTCATCCTGAGCCTTGACTTGCTCTTCCACAATTTTCTTAAAGCTAACATTCTCCTTTTCTTGTTCCTCCTTCCAGAATTTATGCATTTCCCTTAATTCCTTGACTTTAACCTCTGTATCCTCTGTCTTCTTCTCATTTAACGTTACCTGCTTGTGCAGGTCATTGTAAGCATTCTTCCATACATTTTTCTCCGTCTTTAGGACGTCAACCTCCCTCTCCAACGTCCCCATTCTGTCCTTCATTTCCTTCATCTCCCTTTCCAAGTCAATAAGTCTCCTTCTCAACATAACGTCTCTGTGCCTATCCACGTCTTCCGAGAAACCTTCAAAATCATTGTCCCTTTTCTTGGCTTCCCTGCTTACTGGTGTAAACAAACCCGGCGGTGGCGATGTTGCCATCGCCCCCGCCTTCTCCTCGCTCATTATTCAGTGTTATTCACTGCTCTCAGCCTTCAATACTTAGGGACAGCACGATTACCACCTAGCAAGGCTCCCACCTTAATTTCCACGTCTAGGATGTGTGTGTGTGTGTGTGTGTGTGTGTGTGTGTGTGTGTGTGTGTATTATAACTAGGTGAACGCGAACGTACGGACGCATGTACGCACGCACGCAATCACTCACTCACTCACACACACACAGTGAGTGCGTGCGTGTGTGCATGCGTGCATGCATATTTACCTAGTTGTATATACCTAGTTGTGGCATAGCTCTTTTTCCATATGTTATAACTTGGTAAATACGTATTGTTGTGCCGGAAGCTTCCCCCGGCGACCATAGGCCTCTAGAAGGCTCCCGGAGAAACGAGCAAAGGGGCGGGGAGCATATATTTTGCTACATGTTCTTGTATGATCTGAAATATACTGTAATATTCTAGACTGTACTGTTCTGGATATATATAGGAGAAGAGGGCGAGAGAGTCCCAGTCCCAGTCATAGTAAGCTAGTGGTAAGTGAAGAGTCAGAGTGAAGTGTACTACTAAAGAAGAATATTAAACTACAGAAACTGTGCAAAGTGTTTACATATCTCCCTCCCACGGAGTCTCCTGACGGCGACACGGAACCCAAGTAACACGTCCGGCATAACATTTTTCGCCATGGAGCTAGACTCTTTCCCAAGCTGCCCAGAGGGACTACATGTTGACTGAACTTTTGGAAGCTTTGGGACTACAGGGGGAGAAACAAGAAAGAGCACTCCAAGAACTCAAAGAACAACAAGAAAGAGCACAGCAACAACAAGAAGGAACACTCCAAGAACTCAAAGAACAACAAGAAAGAGCACACCAAGAACTCAAGCAACAACAAGAAAGAGCACAGCAACAACAAGAAAGAACACTCCAAGAACTCAAAGAACAGCTAGAAGATCGCTTCACAGGATTACAGCTACAGCTTAAAGCAGTACAAGATGGAAGTGAGTCAGTGCGAAGAGAAATGACTGATGTAACCACGAACTTGGGACAACGCCTGATAGAAGTGGAGAAAGAACACACAAATCTTCAACAAGAGATGGAGGTGGTACGGGAGACGACACACAAAGAAATATTAGAAGTGCAAGGAAAGGTGAACCGTACTGAACAGGCAGTTTGTGACGTAAGTGACAGAGTGAAGGCCCTTGAAGACTGCTTGGCTGGAAACGGACAGCCAGCCAAGATGCTTCTCCTACGCAAGTCCGGGGTAGCTGTTTCGCCTGAGTTTATCCCCTGAAGTTCCGCCAGCCCCATGGGTCTGCTGGGTTCGCCTGTTAGAAAGAAGCCTCAGGAGTTTGATGGCAAGGTCTCCTGGGAGGCTTACCGCGCTCAGTTTGAGCTGTTGGCAGCTCGGAACGGATGGGATGACCAAGAGTGCGCGGTACAGCTGGCCACTAGCCTGAAAGGGGCGGCACTGGAGGTCCTTGCTCAGCTCGACAATGCGACAAAGGGCAGCTACAGGGCACAGGCGCTGGAGCAACGATATGGGACCAAGCACCAGAACGAGCTCTTCAGGGTTAGGTTCAGAACCCGCAACAGGAGGCGCGGCGAGTCTCTTCAGGAACTCGCTCAGGACCTTGAGAGCATGGCGCACAAGGCATACCCAGGTGCCACCCCTGACCTGCTGACGGTTTTGCTGCGTGATCAATTCATCGATGCCCTGGACAGCCCTCAGCTGAAGATACAAGTGAACCAACATCAATGCAGGAAGCTCTGGCACGTGCCATGGAGTTTGAGTCCTTTGTTAGGTCTAGCTTGTCAAGCTTCAGGGACGACTCGACTTCTGGCTTTAGGGCACGAAAGGGCGCTGTCAGCGACACAGACAGGTTCCAAGGAAAGTGCTGGTACTGCGAGAAGGTTGGGCACAAGGAGAACGAATGCTATAAGAGGAAGAAGGAATATTAAGGTGCAAGAAGAAGCACTGTGCTAGAACGCCTCTCCGACGTGACTTACCGAATCCGGAGAACGGAAAAGACCAAGCCGAAAGTTGTCCACGTCAACCGCCTATGGAGGTACCACGGTCCGGGAACTACACCTGGAACAACTACAGACACCCAGCAGCCGACGAAAACGCAAGGGACGTCCAGGACCGAGAGGAGTTCGACGACGACGTGCCCTTTCAGCCGAGGGAGATAACCTCCGGCTTCGGCAGATGTTCCAGGGACACCCCAAGAAGCGGACGACGACGAGGCGCACCAGGAGACAGGCGCGCAGGAGGCAACGAACAGAAGACAGAGACAACGCAGGCGTCCACAGCGATACGACGATTATTATGTTTTGATTAATTATCTTATGGACGATCCCGGCGACCATAGGCCTCTAGAAGGCTCCCGGAGAAACGAGCAAAGGGCGGGGAGCATCGCATATATTTTTACATGTTCTTGTATGATCTGAAATATACTGTAATATTCTAGACTGTACTGTTCTGGATATATACCAGTCATAGTAAGCTAGTGGTAAGTGAAGAGTCAGAGTGAAGTGTACTACTAAAGAAGAATATTAAACTACAGAAACTGTGCAAAGTGTTTACATATCTCCCTCCCTCGGAGTCTCCTGACGGCGACACGGAACCCAAGTAACACGTCCGGCATAACACTATGTACGGACGCATGCACGCACACACGCACTCACTCACTCACACACACACAGTGAGTGCGTGCGTGTGTGCGTGCGTGCATATTTACCTAGTTGTATATGCCTAGTTGTGGCATAGCTCTTTTCCCATATGTTACAACTAGGTAAATGCGAACGTATGGATGCATGCACGCATGCACACACGCACACACGCACTCACTCACTGACACAAACATACACAAGGTCATGTCCTGACCAAAGCCCTGACCTGACTCTCCCTACTGACCCTCCCTCCCCACACCCTTCTCCTTTCTTCTTTGTCTGTGTGTGTGTGTGTGCATGTGTGTGTATTTACCTAGTTGTATTTACCTAGTTGTGACAAATGGGAAAAAAGCTACGCTCACGCTTTCCCATCTCCATATTCGCTCTTGTCCAGCTTTTCCTTGAAATCATGAATGTTTCTTGCACAAACCATCTCCTCCTCTAGTCTGTTCCATAGCTCAATGCTTCTGTTTGGGAAGCTAAACTTTTTCACATCTCACTTACATGTGGTCGCCCTCAACTTCTTTCCATGTCCTCTCGTTTCTCTCTCGTTCCACACACACAGGTCCTCTCCGTCCAAATGCTCCACCCCGCTCACCACCCTGTACACCGCTATCAGGTCTCCTCTTTCTCTTCTTCTCTCTAGGGTTGTGAGCCCCTTGCTATTGAGTCTCTCCTCATAAGTTAGATCTCTAAGTTCCGGTACCATCTTAGTTGCCACTCTTTGCACTCTTTCCAGCTTTCTTATGTTCTTCTTTTCGTGAGGATACCAGACCATTGCTGCATACTCCAACCTTGGCCTTTTCATTGTAACTATTATTTTCTACATCATCTCCTCGTCCAAATACACAAATGCCGTCCTTATGTTCCTCAGCAAATTCATAGTTTGTCCCGTTATCCTGTTGATGTGTTTGTCCGGTGACATGTTCTCTGAGACAGTTACTCACAAATCTTTTTCTTCCACTCCTTCTTCCACATCTTCTATCACTCCTACCAAACTCAAATTTTTTACATTTCCCAAGGTTGAACTCCATCTGCCATGTACCACTCCACTCCCATATTTTACCCAGGTCCCTCTGCAATGCCTCACAGTCGTTCACATCATTCACTCGTCTCAATAGCTTTACATCATCTGCAAACAAACTCACATAGCTGGTCACTCCGTCCACCATATCATTTATATAAACAGCAAACATTATTGGTGCCAACACCGAACCTTGTGGGACCCCACTCACCACTGGGCACCAGTTGGAAACCCTGTCCCTGATTATCGTCCTCATTTCCCTGTTAGTTAGAAAGTCCTCCAGCCACTTAATCACTCCATCACCCACTCCACCCCTATTTTTAATTTTCCAAATTAGTCTTCTGTGCGGTACTTTGTCGAATGCCTTTTTCAAATCCAGGTACACTCCATCCCCCCAGCCTTCTCTCTCTTGTATTAAATCTGTCACCCTTGAGTAATAACACAACAAGTTGGTGACACAAGATCTCCCTCTCCTGAATCCAAAATGTCAATCCAAGATCATTTTCTCACTTTCTAAAAAATCTGACCACCTGTTTTTAACCAGCCTCTCACATATCTTCGCAACCACACTAGTGAGTGATACCGGTCTGTAATTTAGTGGGTCCTCTCTCTTTCCTCCCTTAAAAATTGGTAGTGTTTGCTCTCTTCCAATCTTGTGGTACCCTTTCTTCACTCAGGGAGGCGCTCATTATGGAGTGCAGTTTCTCTGCAAGTTGCTCACTACATTCTTTCAAGATCCACCCTGATACTCCATCTGGCCCCGTCGCCTTTCTTACATAATAACAACAATGATAAGACCAAAGCTTGAATATGCTACAGTTGTGTGGTTGCCTCACAAAAAGAAGGATATCAGAAAGTTGGAAAGAATACAGAAAATTGCAACTAAAATGGTCCCAGAATTCTCAAATATGACGCATGAAGACAGATTGAAGGAGATGGACTTGACAACACTGGAACAAAGAGGGGAGAGAGGAGATCTGATCACACTGTATAAGTTGATAAATAAGTTTGATGAGGTGGATAGAGATGATCTCTTCTTAACTGCGAGAACACAGGGGCTGAGAGGACATAGAAAGAAACTTAATAAAGGAACCTGTTTGAGTGACTTAAAAAAATATAGTTTTCCACATAGAAGTGTTAACACATGGAACAGCTTGTGGGAAGCGGTGGTGGAGGCGAACAGTGTCCAACAAATGAAGGAAAGGCTGGATGAATGTAGATATTAGAGCTTAGCTCAGGCCCGGTAGACTACAAATAGGTATATACACCTTCAATAATCCTTTCCTCCTTCTCCTCCTTTGCTGCTGCCCTAATTATCCTTTACCTTCTTCTAATCCTTCCGTTAAGCCTCAGGTCAAGTCATTACTGGCTTACGTTTGACCTTCCGAAGGGTGACAGGAACTGTCACAAATTTCAGTAGTTATTCTAGTTATTCTTTTAGATATTTTTCATTGCAGATAAAACAACCATTTGTGGTAAGGACTGAGCTTTTCAAACCACAACTTTGACAGTACTTGACCGCATAATACATGCTCAATGAAAGCGCTCCTATCTATCCACAACTTCCATGCTGTAAATAAACCAATCAGCAGCACGTGGCTGTCAGGCTCCAGGTGGCTCCTCCTAAAATGGGGGGGGGACTCTCGCCATCCAAGCCCAAGACGACTATAGTAGGTGCATGGGGAAGAAGTGTGAGCATGGTGGTACAGAGAGGCATAAGGAACAACATTATCCTGCCAATTCTGTCATATACATCAGAGACATGGACATGGAATGCAGCACAGCAATCGAGAATACATGCAGTGGAAATGAGTTATATAAGAGGTGCATATGGTGTTTCAGGATAGGATGGAGAAAGTAATAAGTGTGTATGAGAAGTTTGCCATGGGTGTGACACTGAAGGGAGTGGATTGTGAAGTGGTCAAAGGGGTAAAGAATGGTACGCTGAGATGGCTTGGACACATGATGAGAATGAATGAGAATGAATTTGTGAAGAGTTAATGAGGGAGAGACTGAGGGAGGGGGTGTCAGGGGAAGACCACCTGTGAAGTGGATCAATAGGGCGAGCAAGTATTGGAGTGAGAGAGTTGGAATTAGCAGGACTGAGTGTGCTGCAAGGGAGTGCCAGAAAAGGAGAGATGGAGACATTTCTGCTGCAACCACCCCCTGAAGGGGAATTTCCATGAGGGAAAAGGGCGTTGGAGATATAGATAGATAGATAGTGTAATAGTGAACGTTAGAGGACATGAAATATAGCTAGGGTGTGAGCTACCAGCACAATAAGGGCCTCTGGGCCAAGGACGCACTGCAGTCAACACAGGTTTGAGAGGAGGTGGCAGCAAATTGACTCATTTCACACTTTCTCCTTTTTCCTCTTATTATTGAATGTCAATAATATGATTTTTTTTTTTTTCATTGAAATAATTTAGATAACATATACTAGACTTATTTTCAGTCCTCCTCAAAGCTGGATGTGGATGGTGGAAAGTTTCAAAGGGATTATGATACAACAGTAATGAGGGTGAATGATGAAGGGATGAAGGCAGGATGCAAGAGTGGGAGAGACAAATCAGAAAGTCCGAAAACAATACAATAGCAATGAGGGTGAATGATGAAGGGATGAAGGCAGGATGCAAGAGTGGGAGAGACAAATCAGAAAGTCCGAAAACAGATTGTAACAGGAAGGGTCAGGTGAAGAGGTAGGAAAAGCTAGTGCAGAATGATTATAGGAATATGAGGAAGGATAGTGTGGTGTAACAGAGTGCAGTACAGATAGAGAAATTATATCAGCACTCTCTTCATCACTCACTACTGCTATCATTGATAAAATGTATTATCATTGCTGTCTGAATAATATTCACCTTTTAGTTCATCCTTTCCTCCCAACTTGTCACTATGTTTTCCTGTATTTTCTCAAGAAGTACTTGATGTGGCTTCCATGATGGCTCAGTTAGAACTAATGACATTATCTCAAACTATTGAAACTAAGGGTCAGATATGCTGCCATGCTGTACGACAAGTCACAGAACCCACAAAATTTAAGCAGAACATTCAAAATTAGTGGCATACAGGAGTCTTATCAAATCAGTGATGGCCGGCTGAGCAGGCTGCGGCAGCTTTTATTAAATCAATGATGGTTGTTGTTTAAGGGTTAAGATTTGCTGCTATAATACTGAGCTATCTATACCACATTATCAGTGAAGTAAATTGAATCAGTGGCAGCACTCAAGAAAGCAATAAAATATATCAAAGTACAGATGTACATAAATTAAAATCTTAACAAAAGTTAGGCAGATTTGAGAGGAAATATCAAGTTATGTAAATATAGTATCAATAGGTGATAAACAAATTCAAATGAAAAGTGATGAACACTAGAGCAATACTGTTTGAACTCACCATCAATGAGAGCAATGTAAGGGATGTGGAGGGTCCCAATGAGGCAGTTGAGAATGTATTCATCCCGGAAGAAATATTCTCCTATGGCATTTGGTTGTCCTGCTGTTTCAACAATGGCACGCACATCTCCCCCGGCACAGAATGCCTTCTCTCCCATACCTAAAAAGTAGTGAGAGCATGGTGTGAAGGGAAATCTTGGATTTATCAATGAGATAAAACATAACTATCACAAGTAAAATATCACTCTCAAACAGATTAAAGGTAAAAATTGTCAAGCTAACTAATGTACTACATATAGTGATGGACCAAACACAAGGCAACTACACCACTAGGACCAAATGTGCATAACCAGTTGAATGGGCATGTGAGCATGTGACATGCTGTGCATGAGGCCTGACATACACTATAATTTCATTTATATGGAAGACTAAAGGCAACACTTGTCATGAAAACAGGAAAAAAAAAATTACTATAAAGAAAACTGTTTAGTACACTAGTATTAGATGAGGCTGACCACTAGAGGCTCTCAAAAGACTCTTAACCCATAGGTCAGCATTGACTCACCTCCCTATAAAGTCAAAATCAATTTTTCTTTTTTTTTATATCCCATGTAATACAAAATGATCCAAAATATAAAAAAAAATAGTCAAATCCAAAATCATTATTATTAAATGCCCTGCTGAGGCTTTGAATTTGGCTCCCTCAGTGGTGCTGCCAGACGTATGATTTTTATTCATGCTTCATTCTTTGTTGTGGCATAAACACGAGTTTATATTTAAAGAGATACGTTTAATTAATGAGATATGTTCGATTTAACACGAGTTTCATCGATGACGTCACCGCACGGAGACGCTGTCTCAGTCTGAAGCTATAGTCCGGCAAATCTTAAGTGGCGGCTCTGACGTAGACAGCCCGCTAGACACTGGTGCTATGTCTCCAACTGACCTCGCGCACCGTGCCTTACACACCCTTCTCTCTCTCTCTCTCTCCTCGTGTCTCTCACTCTAGAATAAAAACAAATATGGTTTTTATGATTGATTCTCTATCTGTGAGTGAATACAAAGAAATTTGTACAACACTTGGCAGCGTTGCCACCGCGACGGTGTCAGCTCAAGTCAACCCAACACACCACAGTTGCCAGTTGCTCTGCCTGCTTTAATTATCGCATTTCTGCCATTTTTTGGTGTGTGTCTGCCATCTGCCATACAATATCAGCCATATGGCATAATTATGACAAAATATGGAGATTGTACCTGTATATGTAATGCCAGGACCGTCAAGCAAATTTTGATGTGAATCATCCAGGTGAATGGTGAGGTTCCGCTGGGGATGGCTAGGGAGTGGGGAAGGAGTGGTCGCTAAGAACATTAAAATATTACACTTTGACCTTATTTCCACACCACCCAAGGGGTAAAGAGTCTTGATGCATTTTTTAAAGAGGTTTATTATTAATATTATTAGTATTATGCATTGTCGTGCACCATACTCCCCGAATGAAAGTACACCCCCACTTTTCTCGCACACACATACACACACACAGACAGAGAGAGGTGCGAGGTCAGTTGGAAACGTGGCAACAGGGTCAAGCGGGCTGTCTACGTCAGAGCCGCCACTTAAGATTTGCCGGACTATAGTCGGCACTATGAGTGGAACGTTTCTCTGGAGTACGTACACACTGCATTTTGACCTCTACTATGGCACCAAGCGTCCATCCACCTCCTCACAGGATGTGGAAGGACGGGGTGAGGAGGGAGAGCAGGGTGAGGATTCGGTAGACGGTGACGACGACCAGTGACGCATCAACAAAGTGATAGCGAGTGTGAGGACGTGTTTTTGTTGTGTCAGTGACTTACAAATGTAATGTAGCAATTCTTTCTTTAGAAAACTTTAACTTAAAGGAGTCATCTTTGTCACCAATAGCGTGGGTAGTCAAAGGAAGAGGAAGGAAGCAAGTGAGGCGGAGTGGCGGAGGTGAAGGGAGCGGCTGGTGACAGGAGCGCGGGGTAAATGTAAGAAGTATGATAGAGTGAGAACAAAGATGATGCAGGTGTTTCTGAGTGAGATGGGACGTGAGGTGAATGGGAGGACTGAAAGGGAGTGGATGGTGCTGCTGCTGGGGCTGAGTGGAGAGACGAATTGACGAGTGATTGAGGCAGTGAAAGAGTTCCTGGAGAGCACGTGGCGTGCAAGATGTAGGGAATGATACCTTGCCCCGAGCAGAACATACATGTAGACTTTCCGCATGTTTTTGTTTTTTTTCACAGGAGCTGCTGATACAAAGGCCTGGCTGGGGAGAAATCCCCAGCCACCTGTGACATCAAGATCAAGATTGAGGAGGGACAGTGGCCGACGCAATTGACAAACAAATTTAAATAAATTGAGAACGTGTGTTTTTGTTGTTTCCGTGACCTACTAATGTATTAATAATGTTTTTTTTTTTTAAGGTTAGAGTAACAAAATCCCCAAAATAGGCAGACTTTCCCAGTGTCCAGGAATGTAACCCTTCCTATTACCAATGTTTCCTATAGGGAAATTATGTTTAAATAACGCGATTTTAAATAACGCGACATCGAGAGGTGACTGCATGTGTATGATGGACAGTGCCGTATTATCCATAAGGCTGACTAGGCTGAAGCCTAGGGGCCCACCAAGAGCAGGGGCCCACGCCCACCAAAAGCAGGGGCCCATGCAGTGGCGGAACCATGGGGGGCACGTGCCCCACTGGATGCCCCCCATTTTAGGGCCCCCTCTTTGATTAACTACACAAATTGGTAACATACTGATAAAAAATTGCAAAAAGTACATGTTATAGTCTATCGACTCATTGAGTCCTGTGGCTTGGCCCGGGGACCCCCCCATTGTTTACACATCTAGCGATGATATGCGCATGGCGATCGCTTTTTTTTAACATCAAAGGACACGGCTCAAGGGCAACAAAAAGAGTACAAAAAAGAAGCCCGCTACTCGCCGCTCCCATAAAAGATAAAAGTAAAGAGTAGCCAAAAGATAGGCCAATTTTGGGTGGAGAGGTGTCTTGATACACTCTTCTTGAAAGAGGTCAAGTCATAGGCAGGAGGAAATACAGATGAAGGAAGGCTGTTCCAGAGTTTACCAGTGAAGGGGATGAAAGAATGGAGATGCTGGTTAATGGGGGCGGATACGGGGTATTTTTCGACGAATTTATTTGAAATTTGACAAATGCGTTTTTTCCGCTCAGCGTGTCCAGGATATCTTAAACTGCCATGTGGTCAAGTTTGTTTTCATAAAATTAAATCCCCTCCCCCCTGGAAGTCATTTTTAAATGTCCCGCGCGTTTGCGTCATAGCATGACTCGCGCGCGAACACATGAGGTACCGTTCAATGAATCTCTTCACTCCAAAGTTTGGATCAAGTGCCAGAAAATCAAGTTTTACGGCCGCTTGAGGGTTATGTTCCTGGTCCAACATACAGCACTGGAACACAACTTTGGGTATACTGATGGAAACATCATACTACATATCCTCGGGTCTGAAGCAGGATTGCAGGAATCCCTTCAGTGGCTAGACCGGGAAAGATCAAGGCATGCAACACCCAAGACAAAGAAGAAAAGAAAAGAGAAGAAGGATGAGTCATACCAGCCTGGAGGATTCTAGATAAAATCTGGCTACAATGAGGAAGGTGGCGCCTTCTAACACCCTCACGTGCGAGTGAGTAACACTTTCTTAGAAAGGGGAACCAGATGCCTTATTATTCTGAGGTAAGTTAACAAGGTATATACAATCATCTGTGAAAACTTCATGCCAATCAAACAAATACAAATGGTAGGCCAGGGATGAAATGGAAAAAAATCTTTAGGAGCCAATATCTCGAAAAGTAGTTTTTACACTTCAAAAAATTTCACAAAATTGGTAAAAAGTCTGACCGACTTTTGTTAGGTATCATTTGAAACTACAACTAAAGGACAATTTTTGCCAGCTATAAAATTTCAAAAAATGTCAAAAGAAAATGGGACACAGTGAAGAAAATTGTGAATTTTTTTTTTTCAAAAACAAAACAAAAACTCTAAAAATTTCTAGCTGGGAAATGTAGATAGGTAAACTAAGTTTCTGTGGTATTTTTTTCAAGGCGATTAACTGAAAAATAAAGTTTGTGAAACAAAAAAAAGAAAAATACGCTTTGTTTGAGTCTCTCCTAAACTTCACCCGAATTTAATGAAATTCACAGAATATCATACCTTTTTACACCTACAAACAACATAGTAAAACTTCAAAGCTATTGGACGAACCATATGAGCAGGAGGGACCCCCGTAGCCACCCCCCTTAACTATTGCATAAGGAGTTTGGACAGTATAGGGATGTGCATGAGTAGAAAGTTGTGTGCAGCGGGGCCGCGGGAGGGGGGGAGGCATGCAGTTAGCAAGTTCAGAAGAGCAGTCAGCATGAAAAATATCGATAGAAGAGAGAGAGGCAACATGGCGGCGGAATTTAAGAGGTAGAAGGTTGTCAGTAAGAGGTGGAGATCTGATGAGACGAAGAGCATTAGACTTCACTCTGTCCAGGAGAGCTGTGTGAGTGGAGCACCCCCACAAGTGAGATGCATTCTCCATACGAGAGCGGACAAGCCCCTATAAATGGAAAGCATCTGTGCGGGGGAGAAGAGCTGGCGGAGACGATACAGAACGCCCAACCTCGAGGAAGCTGATTTAGTTAGAGAGGAGATCTGAAGTTTCCAGTTGAGATTTTAAGCTATGGATAGACCGAGGTCATTTAGTGTTGAATAGGGTGACAGCTGAGTGTTATCGAAGAATAGGGGATAAGTGTTTGGAAGATTGTATCGAGTAGAAAGATGGAGAAATTGGGTTTTTGAGGCATTGAAGGACACAAGGTTCCTTTTACCCCAATCGGGAATGATAGCAAGGTCTGAGGTTAAGCATTCTGCAGCCTCCAGTCTGGAGTCTTGTAATTCCTGTTGAGAAGGTCTTCTGTTCAAAGAAGTTGAATAATGCAGATTGGAGTCGTCAGCATATGAATGGATAGGACAGTTTGTTATGGAAAGAAGATCATTGATGAATAACAGAAAGAGAGTGGATGATAGGACAGAGCCCTGTGGAACACCACTGTTGATAGGTTTAGGGGAGGAACAGTGACCGTCTACCACAGCGGAAATAGAATGGCGGGAAAGGAAACTGGAGATAAAGGAACAGAGAGAAGGATAGAAACTGTAAGAAGGTAGCTTATTAAGCAAAGATTTGTGCCAGACTCTATCGAAAGCTTTTGATATGTCTAGCGCAAATGAGAAAGTTTCACCGAAACGGCAAAGAGAGGATAACCAAGAGTCAGTTACAAGAACAAGAAGATCGCTAGTAGAATGCCCCTTGCGGAACCCATACTGTATCTATGATCTTGATTTTGGTCTTGATGTCACAGGTGGCCTGGGATTTCTCCCTTGGTCTTGGTCTTGGTTCGGGAGGTAGTTGTCCCTTTCGGTCCCAACTATAGTCGGTCCAAATTAGCTTGGCCAATTTGCACCGAGAGGCCCCTCCATCATTCTGGCTAAGCTCCGCCCCCCTTTCATCTAATTGGCTGTTGATGACATCATAGATTGTATCAAAGACACGTACCAAATATATATGATTGAGATAATCTAGCTTCTTTCATGATTAAAAAACATTCGAAACTTAATTGAATAACGACACTCTACTTAAACAATCAATGACATCACCTAAGAAACAAAGTACAATCATAATACTGCAAGATTTCAAGGGAGAACGGCCCATGCAAACGAGCACTGAAGGCGATGATAGTAGGCTATCTATAAAGTAATGCTCACTTTCCGTCATTATTTCCTACATAGCTCATTCACATATGCATACCAAATATAATCACAAAAAAAAAAAAAAAATTCTACAGTAGCTTCATATAAGTAGGAATCATTGTACTGAGGAATAAGTTTCGTATCTGTGGCTCTTGCGCTGAGCGTACATACGTAGCCTACCCGTCGCTCCAAGCCACAGATACCTATCTTATCCCTTAATACAATGATTCCTACCTGTATTCAGTTATTATAGAATATATTTTTTTATGTGATTATATTTTATTATGAAAGTGAATGAGCTATGTAGGAAATAATGACGGAAAGGCTTACAGTGCTCGTCGTTATTTAATTAAGTTTCTTAATCATGAAAGAAGCTAGATTATAAGGAGCTTAGCCAGAATGGGGGAGGGGCTTCTCGGTGCAAATTGGCCAAGCTAATTTGGACCGACTATAGAGCCTTTGAAAAGGCTTACTCCCTCAGGGCCAACACCCTGAAAATCATAGTGTAAAAGAAATTCTTGCTGGGCAGCCATATTTGCTGATGACGTCATCACAGCACATCACAGGCAACTCGTGATGTCGCATCATGCATTTGAGAGCACTCGGGACGTTCCGACAGTCCCGATTCCCCCTCTCAAACACAGCCCAGGAGTGTTTCTAAGGGGGGCACTAATTTTATACGGATTTTAGAATAGTACGGGGATCCTGTGTCCCTAACCCCCATACTATTAGACGACAATTTTTCTTAGGTTGTCACTAATTATCGTTTGCAAGAGACGCTACAACACCCACGCATTCACTGTGGATGGGGAAAGGCTTGCCTACACTGGTGTGAGCGCAGATAATGTAATATTGCAGAAAACAAGGTACAGGTAACTTTCAATTTACACGAGTTTGGTTTATGCGTTTTTTTAAATAACGCGGGGTCCAAAATCCAAATAAATGTTTAATTTACACGTTTTTTCCCCTTATACGCGATATTTTATGGAGTGGTCACCAGATGTCTCACGCAACTGGACTCACACGGCGCCGAGGCCTCACAGCTGAGCTCAGTTCTTCCTGCGCTCCACTTGAACAACAATACAGTACCCACGCTGCCACGCTACTCAACATTTTAGGGGTGGGCAGATACCGGTACTAACGGTACCAGCTATATGGTACGGTACCAGTACCAGACTACTCGGTACCGGTACCAATACTACCCAGTCGCTCATGGTGTCCCTCATTTCTTCCTCACACGAGTAAGGCTGAGACTGAGTGCCTGAGTGGATATCAAGGTGATATGGATATTCTCTCTCTCTCTCTCTCTCTCTCTCTCTCTCTCTCTCTCTCTCTCTCTCTCTCTCTCTCTCCACTGCATGAAGTGAATATTTATCTTTTGAAAGAAACCTACCTCTTGTTTGATTAACATTGTTTTTGATTTACGCGACCTCTTCAAGGACACAATACTCGCGTAAATCGAGTTATCTGTAAAACATTCTCGGGGCGGCGGGGCAGGGCGGGCAGTTTGACGTAACCCGTAACATTTTTTCGTTTTTACGGCTATAATACATCCTTCCTGCACTCGTTTCATATATCCGCGTATGCGCAGGCAGAAAGGGGTGATGTTGGGGTACGGATGTGAGCTCAAGTAGCTCTGTTTATGAGATAATAAGGATACAGGTAACTCTCGATTTACGCGAGTTTGGTTTATGCGTTTTTTAAATAACGCGGGGTCAAAAATCCAAATCAATGTTTAATTTACACGTTTTTTTCACTTATACGCGATATTTTATGGAGTTGCCACCAGATGTCTCACGCAACTGGACTCACACGGATCCGCGGCCACACAGCTGAGCCCAGTTCTTCCCGCGCGCCACTTGAACAATAATACAGAACCTACGCTGCCACGCTACTCAACAATAGGGGTGGACAGGTACCGGTACCAGTTCCGATACTAACGGTATCAGCTATACGGTACCGTACCGGTACCAGACTGCTCGGTACCGGTACCAATACTAGTCAGTTGCTCATGGTGTCCCTCACTTCTTCCTCACACGAGTGAGGCTGAGACTGAGTGCCTGAGTGGGTATCTCGGTGATATGGATATTCTCTCTCTCTCTCTCTCTCTCTCTCTCTCTCTCTCTCTCTCTCTCTCTCTCTCTCCACTGAATGATGTGAATATTTATTTTTCGATAGAAACCTACCTCTTGTTTGATTTATATTGTTTTTGATTTACACGACCTCTTCAAGGACACAATACTCCCGTAAATCGAGAGTTACCTGTATATATTCTCAGGGCGAGCGGGGCGGGGTGGCGGCGCCGCGGCTGAAATATAACAGGTAACATATTTATCTTTTTTACGGCTATGACATATCGTCCCTGCACTAGTCGTGGGCTTACGGGCGTGATCTTAAGTAGCTTAGTTTGTGCAGATGCTATATTAAATGCGGAAGGCGAAAGTTGGGTTTTCGGGTCCATACTTAACCTACACCATATCCGGGTTTTTCCCATATCCGGGTGCCCCAGTGGCTCTATTAACCCGGATACCAGAGGGTTTACTGTACGTACTACTGTTATACATCGTTGCTTTAGAAAAGAGTTGCCGTTGTTGTTGTAAAAACGATCGCCACCTTGTTTACACTTGCGGAGAGGTTTGCGGTTTAAGTGCCACTGCTGCACTAAAACTTCACTAGCCAGTAACCCAAAGCTGAGCCTTGACCTTATAAGAAGCAGGGTGATTTTCAGGAACTTTTTTTTATTTATTTTTTAAGTGCGTCTCATAAGCCCTCAAATACGGTAAATCATCCATTTGCAAAATTACTTTTATCACAAAATTATTGGTTACTGTTTTTCTCGAAATAAAAGTATTCCTTGTCTTCATCTTGCACCTTCTTTACATAAACATTACCCTGCCTGCCATTGAGACTCAAAGGCAAGTGATGTGGCACGCAGCTGCGAGTGGATTGGGAAGGGGTGGTAGAGGTTGCTTACCCATGTGTCCAAATGGCAGGAAACTGTACTGATATATGCTAGACACTTTCAGAAACATAATTAATGTGGCTAGAGGAAATTTCCAATCCCGAGGAAGCGATAAAGTGACGAATGTATATCAACATGATTGACCATAGATAGTAAACACAGGCTTCACGTATATACAGTAAGCCTTTGGTACAACAGACCCGCTTTTAATGGATTTCGGATATAACGGACAAGGTTAGAGGGTCAGAAATCCACTGGGACCGACTGAGAATAGTTTTTGAAGCTACCGCACCCAGTAACTGCAATAGCATCTGATAGCCATCTCGCCCTACTCCATTTACCTGCTGTCCCATCCTTGGGTTACAGTAGCCTTTTTTAGCCCACCTAATGAAATATTTTCCTCCTTGTGGTTCCCATTCAAATGAAGAATGTGTTTACACCACAATAAAGCCTCATGCATTAATCCAGGACATAAATGAAATGAAAAATAGCCAAGTGTTTGTGAGTGTCAGTACTGACACACACACATAAAAAAAAAAAATTATATGCCAGAAAAAGTAAAGAGTTACATGAGTATATTTGCAGATGATGCCAAACTGCTTATAAAAATAATAAGAGATGAGGATGATTGTAATAAACTGCAGGAATATTTAAATGAGGTACATGAATGGAGTAAAGAATGGGAAATGGAGTTCAATGAACAGAAGTGTCACACAATGAAAATGTGCAGGAGTAAAAATAGACCAAGTCGAGTGTATAAGATGGGAGAGACAATCATCGACACAATGAAGGAAAAAAAAGACTTAGGAATTATAATACAAGATACAGTGACACCTGAGGAGCACATAAATAAGATATTCGGAGAAACATATAGCCTGCTGCAAAATAGTGGCATTTCATTACTTGAATGGGGACATGATGAAGAAAATAATAACAACATTGATTAGACCAAGGTTAGAGTATGCACCAGTTGTTTGGTCACCTCACAAGAATAAGGACATATGGAAACTTTCAAAGGATTGCAACTAAGATGGTACTAGAACTGTCAAGTCTGTCATACAAAACTAGATTGGCGAAAATGAGCCTACCAACACTCAAAGACAGAAGAGAAAGAGGAGACCTGATAGCACTGTATAGGAACATGAGTGGAATGGACGTGTTGGGTAGAAATGATTTAATCGAGATGGAAGGGAGGAGGCAACTAAGAGGGCATAGTAAGAAATAGAGGAAGGGGACTTGTGTGAAAGACATAAAAAATTGTTTTCCATACAGGAGTGTGGATACTTGGAATGGACTAAACAAACACATTGTTGAAAAGGGCAGTGTCCATATAATGAAGGAAAATTTGGACAAATAGAGATTGGGAGACAGGACTGACCGAGCTTGAGCTCAGGCCCTGTATACTACAAATCAGTAAATACACACACACACACACACACAAATGAGAACAGTGGTAAAGGACATGAAATCAGAATGGAGAAATGGAGATAGTGGGGTGCCTCAAGGATCGGTACTGGCACCAACACTTTTCCTTGTATATATAAATGATATGCCAGAGAAAGTAAATAGCTACATGAGCTTGTTTGCAGATGATGCAAAATTGCTGAGACACATAAGAAATAGTAAGGACTGTGAAATTCTGCAAGAGGACCTAAACAAGATTTGGGATTGGAGTAAGAAATGGGATATGGAGTTTAATGTGAAGCAATGTCATGTAATGGAAATGGGAAAGAGTGAAGGGAGACCAAAATGGACATATAGAATGGGAGATGGAGAAATATTAGAAGTTCAAGAAGACAGAGATCTGGGAGTGATAATACAAGATAATCCACAGTCAGAGAGTCATGTCAACAGGATATTCAGAGATACGTATAGAATGATAAGAAATATAGGAATAGCATTCCACTACATGGATAAAGATATGATGAAAAAGATGATTAGACTATGATTAGACTAAAGTTGGAATATGCAGAAACTGTGTGGTCTCCCCATAAGAAAAAACACGTGAAAAAACTAGAAAGAATACAAAGGATGGCAACGAAGATGGTTCCAGAACTGGAGGGATTGTCATATGAAGAAAGGTTGACGGAAATGGACCTGCCAACATTGGAACAAAGAAGAGAAAGGGGAGACCTAATACTAATTTACAAATTGTGGAATTAAATGGAAGAAGTAGGTAGGTAACGAGAAGTTACTACTAAGAGAAGTAAGAAACACCAGCAACACACGAGGATACAGTAAAAAATTGAGAAAAGGAAGACGCTTGAGACACAAAAAAATATAGTTTCCCACAAGGAAACATAGAGGTTTAGAACAGACTAAGTGAGGATGTAGTATCGGCGAAGAGTGTGCACAACTTTAAGGGAAAACTGGAAGAGTACAGACATTAGATTTTCTGATCAATGTCCACAACACCCACTAGGTGACTGCATGCATGCCAGACTATTTTGTTTATTGATGTCTCATGATGTTAGTGGCTGACCTAACATTGTATGTAATCAATCAATCATTCAGTCAATGAGGGCATATGGCGGGGGATGCATCGCCTCCCCCACCCTACAACGCCAAGTCCGAGGGTCCCTCCAGGCAGGTCTCCATGCAAGCCCCCTTCCAATCCAGAGTACTTCTCAGCAGGATTTATTGACTTGCTCAAGCCACGAACTCCGTGGGTGTCCCTTTGGCTTCCCCCACTCAGGATTGTCTCTTGCAGAGACAACCCAATGAGCAGGATCAGCTCCTGGGTAATGGGCCATGTGCCCATATAGCCAGAGTTGGTGTTGATGGACTATGCAGGTAATATATGTCGAATCAGTCGCCAGTTTGACACAAAGCCATTCCAGTGATATCCCATGATTCTGCATAGACACTTATTACCAAAAGCATTAATCCACCTCTCCAAGTCCCTATTTAGCATCCATGTATCACAGCCATAGAGTAAGACAGGGAGCACAAGGAACTTGAAGATCTGGATCTTTGTATGTAAAGAGCGTATGTAATAGAGTCAAGTACAGTAAAAGTCTGAAAATCTGCCGTCCAATAGTTCTGAAATCATGATGGATCAAAATTTTCAGCCAAGGGTCAGTTTTAGCTTTTTGGGTGACATCAAGAAGAAACATGGGAAAAAAAAAAAAATAAAATAAAAAAATAGATGAAAACGGTGCACCGAATTATCAAATTCTGCACTCACGCTAACACTCATGAGATTCACCCAGTTCACACTGTGTTTACCCAGCTGGCTGGCCATTACAATATTGTCTCCCGGATTCACTTGGCTTTATCTATAAGCATTATTCCACCATAATGGCTCCTGTTACATCACCCTCTAGGCAGAAGAAGAGAAGGTGGAAGAAGAGAAGGCATGATACAATCACCATTGCCAAGAAGAAAATGGCAAATGCTGCCTTGCCCCCACTGACATGTCATCTGTTTGTTTACATATATCAGATGAACAGCAACAGAAGCTACTGCTTGTAAAGGCAGGGTTTATCATCCCCAATGTAGTTATGATAATTTTTATTACCTGTTTCATAGTTTCATTACCCGCTTTTAGTAGAAAGAAGCATTCATTAGGATATAATTTGCATCGAGCTCTTTGTGCCGCTGACAGTTCATCCTTTATGGAACATGAAATGGAAGACTTCAAAAAACTTGTTAAAGTTAATTACTTAAATGAGATGCTTAACCCTGGATAGGTAGCCTGGGATATCTCACACCCCACCATTTTTTTTTTTCAAGTTTTATTTATATGAACTTAAGACCAGGAGATCTATCCTTCCCTTTACCTTCCTGACTTGTCAAGTCCTTCATGGGGATGGGAGGGTCATCCCAGTAACAACCCCTCAGTTTGCTCTATAGAGGGGTTGCACTGATGTCACACCGCTTCGCTTTTGTTTTAGGAAAAACAACTGTCAGCCATTTTGGGAGGCAAGAGCGATCAGCTGAGCCCCTGCCCCCTGATGATGGCTGGCCCGTGGCTCCCGTCTTCATGACACAATCTATGTGAATATGCAAATAATCTGGACAGTGAGGCTAGGCTTCATTATATAACTATTCATTAAGCTGCCAAATGATGATGGACATACATTATATACATTTATTATCAAACTTTATGATATATTTGATGATAACGATGAATATATGACTAATTTAACCCCAGGCATCCCCGGGCGGTGTTTAGTAAGAACATAAGAATGTAAGGGGTTCGCAAAAAGCCCACTGACCTATACTTGGCAGCCCCTTTCTATCTACCGCAAGTGGCAGTGTAGCACCTATCAGTAACAGTAATAGATGGGCCACAAACACACCCACCCACACAATAATAGATGGACACTAACACACACAGTAATAGATGGGCACTAACACCCACCCACCCACACAGTAAAAGATACACTAACACCCACACCCACACAGTAATAGATGGGCCAATAACGCACCCACCCACACAGTAATAGATGGACACTAACACCCACACCCAAACAGTAATAGATGGGCCACTAACACACCCACCCACACAGTAATAGATGGACACTAACACCCACACCCACACAGTAATAGATGGGCCACTAACACACCCACCCACACAGTAATAGATAGACACTAACACCCACACCCACACAGTAATAGATGGGCCACTAACACACCCACCCACACAATAATAGATGGACACTAACACCCACACCCACACAGTAATAGATACACTAACACCCACACCCACACAGTAATAGATACACTAACACCCACACCCACACAGTAACAGATGGACACTAAAACCCACCCACACAGTAATAGATGGGCCACTAACACACACACCCACACAGTAATAGATGGACACTAACACCCACACCCACACAGTAATAGATACACTAACACCCACACCCACACAGTAATAGATGGACACTAACACCCACACCCACACAGTAATAGATGGACACTAACACCCACACCCACACAGTAATAGATACACTAACACCCACACCCACACAGTAATAGATACACTAACACCCACACCCACACAGTAATAGATGGACACTAACACCCACACCCACACAGTAATAGATGGACACTAACACCCACACAGTAATAGATACACTAACACCCACACCCACACAGTAATAGATGGACACTAACACCCACACCCACACAGTAATAGATACACTAACACCCACAACCACACAGTAATAGATGGACACTAACACCCACACCCGCACAGTAATAGATACACTAACACCCACACCCACACAGTAATAGATACACTAACACCCACACCCACACAGTAATAGATGGACACTAACACCCACACCCACACAGTAATAGATGGACACTAACACCCACACCCACACAGTAATAGATGGACACTAACACAGTCACCCACACAGTAATAGATACACTAACACCCACACCCACACAGTAATAGATGGACACTAACACCCACACCCACACATTAATAGTTGGACACTAACACACTTACCCACACAGTAAGAAATGGACACTAACACCCACACCCACACATTAATAGTTGGACACTAACACACTTACCCACACAGTAAGAAATGGACACTAACACCCACACTCACACAGTAATAGATGGACACTAACACACTCACCCACACAGTAAGAAATGGACACTAACACCCACACCCACACATTAATAGTTGGACACTAACACACTTACCCACACAGTAAGAAATGGACACTAACACCCACACTCACACATTAATAGTTGGACACTAACACACTCACCCACACAGTAAGAAATGGACACTAACACCCACACCCACACATTAATAGTTGGACACTAACACACTCACCCACACAGTAAGAAATGGACACTAACACCCACACTCACACAGTAATAGATGGACACTAACACCCACACCCACACAGTAATAGATGGGTCACTAACACCCACCCACACAGTAATAGATGGGCCACTAACACACCCACCCACACAGTAATAGATGGGGCACTGACACCCACACCTACACAGTAATAGATGGACACTAACACACCCACCCACACAGTAATAGATGGGCCACTAACACACCCACCCACACAGTAACAGATGGACACTAACACACCCACCCACACAGTAATAGATGGGCCACTAACACACACCCACACAGTAATAGATGGGCCACTAACACACCCACCCACACAGTAATAGATGGGCCACTAACACACCCACCCACACAGTAACAGATGGACACTAACACACCCACCCACACAGTAATAGATGGGGCACTGACACACACACCCACACAGTAATAGATGGGCCACTAACACACACACCCACACAGTAATAGATGGGCCACTAACACACCCACCCACACAGTAACAGATGGACACTAACACACCCACCCACACAGTAATAGATGGGGCACTGACACCCACACCTACACAGTAATAGATGGGCCACTAACACACACACCCACACAGTAACAGATGGACACTAACACACCCACCCACACAGTAATAGATGGGCCACTAACACACCCACCCACACAGTAACAGATGGACACTAACACACCCACCCACACAGTAATAAATGGGCCACTAACACAAAAACACCAACACAGTAACATGGCGGGGAAAAGCTGAGGAGCTCTCTTGCAGTAAATATTTGCCTCCCAAAATGGCGGGCCTTTGCGGGGCAGCTGAGAAGTGATCAGCTGATCGCTGATGATGACGTCACGTACAACCCCTCTATAGATTCAATTAGGTATCTCGTACCCCTGGTTACCTATCGTGTTAAGGTTCCTGGGGTATGACATACCCCAGGTTACCTACTGTGGTAGGTCTATATTTCTAATGAACCATCTAAATATGGCATAAAGTTCATCATGATTTGTGATGTGGGAACTGAATACGTGCTGGGGGCCATCGCTTATGCACATAACGCACAAAACCACCTCAGGGTATGTTCTTAGGCCATTGTGTGACAATGCAATTGGTGGAGCCTTACAAACATACTAATATAAATATTACAGGAGACAACTGGGTTCACAACTATGCAACTTGTGAATGACCTACAAAACTATGACCTGACATACTTAGGGACACTGAGGCTCAACATGCCACATAAACTACACGTGATGACTGATAAAAAAAGTCATCCCAAAAGATTGCTCTCCTTTCGTCTATGACCAAGCACTGACCATGCTGTCTTACCACCCAGACAAAAAGAAGACCAAATTTGTCCAAATGGTGTTAACTATGCTTGATCAGCCTCTTATACAAGCCAATGGGAAGCCTGAAATTGAGGAATGCATAATTCGTGGTACTACGAATTATGCATGTACTGCAGACATCTTTCCTTGAGATTCTGGCAAGGGAGTATTGCCAACTGCAATATTTACAACTATTTGGTCAAAGAATCAGTCAGGTGATAGGTGAAGCTATGCAAAAATGCCGCTATATTGGGCAAGAACATCCACCAGTTACTCGTCCATAGATTTGCTGGGCTGATATGATTTTCCACCAAATTTAGTGAAGAACCCACTCAATTGGTAATCCTGTGTTGTGAGAATTAGTGTTGGAACACTCATACGCGGGAGATTTGAGTGCGGCTGGAGCTCGCAGCAAGCGTTTAGCACCACCAGCAAATACGCCTAACGCTCGCTGCGAGCGTTTAGCAATGAAAGGGTTAAAAGCGATATGCTACAGCGGGGATGGAATATAACTTGTAGAGTTCACTACACTCGGCCCTCGATTGAGCGGACCCCGATTTAATGGATTTCGGATTTAATGGACCACAAACTCATTGGACAAATACCCAGGAATGACATTCTGTCCGTTGCTGGGTAGATTTGTCCGGTGTGACACCAGCTTTAGAAACGTCAAAACCGTAAAATAACAATAAACGCATATTAAATCCTATTAACCCCTTCCCGGCAGCAGGGCAGATGTATGTACTACCAAAAAAAAAAAAAAATCGTCTATAAGTATATAGACACTGTCGATTTTCATCCATACGTCTATATATAGATTCTCCGCAAGTGGGCAGTCCAGATTGACGTCTATATATGGACTCTGCTGCAACACTGAACAAACATTTGAATCTATATAGAGATGTTATTTAAGTTTGATTGGTTATATGTATATTGAAATATTTATATGAAGGTTTAGATTCTGTATCAGTGTAATCACTGACAGCAGATGAGTCAGAATCATCAAAATCATCCAAAAAATCAGCATCTATATCCTCAGCTACCAAAGAAGTCATTTCTTCCGGCTTAAGAGGTCTCTTTCTCCTTGACATGATAGACTAATAATAAAGGAAAATAGAAAAAAATGCAAAAATTCCCAGTGTTAGCTGATGTGAGTAGCACATCCACCACCGGTAAAGCACAAGCGGTGACTGTCCTTGAAAGGCAATGTAGGTAAGTGTCAGGGGTTTTGAGATGCCAAATAACGATTTATTTTGTTAATTTTGTTAGTAGTAAGGAACCGTCTATATATAGACCATGCTACAATCTAGTGTGGGCAAATGAGAGCAAACGTCTATATATAGACGCGCCGACAAAAAGTCCCAATTTCGAAACGTCTATATAGAGATCCTCCGCCGGGAAGGGGTTAAAATAAATTTTAAAATGATATTATGTATACTACTACGTATATCATAGTCGTAAAAAAAAATTAATTGTTCCAAGCTTGAAGAGAGGCAGGTATAGAGGCTGACGTAATATGTGTTAACATGGTGCAATCTACCGCTCCTTGGCCGCGCCGCGGGGCAGATTCAGAAAGCACTTACATCGATGTAACTCCGAGATACATCCCTCCCCACTTCCATCCAGATTCAGAAAACAGAAAAAGGATGTAGCCGAGGATGTAACTTGGGTGTAAGTTACACCAGCCTCAGAGGAGGTGTAACTCTTGCATCCTTTCTTCAATTTTCAATGAAATGCTTTATATATAATGTTTCCCGATAGGGAAACAAGAGTTTATGAGTCAATAAAGCAAAATCCTTCCTTAAAAGCAATATACTACAGCAGGTATGGAATATAAGTTGTAGAGTTCACTATAGCCGTCAGCGGTCAGGTCCGCCAACAGGTGAAGAAGAAGAGGAAGACTGGTGTTCTTCTTCTTCTTTTGACCTGTACTGCTCTGAATCACTTCTTAGGTCCTTCTTGGTTATTTATACTCAAATACTTAGCTCTCACACTTAGACACCTCACTCTGCTCTGAGCTCTGTTTTTCCGTACACTTTGCCTACACGGTGTCTTGCTTTTCAATATTCTATTTTCCTTTAACCTTAGCCTACTTTGGTCTTTCTGCTTTTCCCTTTTCAATCCTTTTGTTTGTTTTCTACTATTACACTTGTTCTTTTCATTTATCTTTTACTGCTGTATTCTTTTCTCCTTGGAGGAATAATCTACCGTATTCTTCCTCCAACGGGCCAGAGTGGTAAATTGCAACATGTTAACACGCCACCCACGCCTCAGTCTGGCGGCTGAGTCTGCGCTTGTCTCTCGAGGAACGTACTACATTGTCCGTTGCTGCTTTGATTCTGGTATTTGTTTTGTGCCAAGATGCCTCCCAAATAAGAAAAACCTAAACGTGTGAATTTAACAGTGATGCAGAAACTTGATTTGATAAAGAAACTAGAACGTGGGTTGAGTGTAGCAAGCGTGTGTGATGAGTATGGTGTTAAGAAACAGTTTCCGATATTCATAAGAGTAAACAAGCTGCAGCAGTATGCCGCAAGTTATTGTGTTGATGCATCCTCTATTAAAAAAGGAAAAGTAGCCCCAAGAAAACACATGAAAAGTGGTAAAGATAATTTTTAAAGTAATTTTTTTGGCATACCGGTATTTATCGTATGTAAGTATTTTCAAGCAACAGACCACCCTTCCCCCCTTTCAATCCGTTAAATCGAGGGCCGAGTGTACTTTCTTCTTTCATGCTTAGCCTACATAATTGATCCATATCAAAGGGTATGCTTTCCTCTTTCATGCTTAGCCTACAACATTAATCCATATAAAAGAAAATGCTTTCTTCATAAGCTAATATAATTTTCATCCATATGAAATAGATTGAGTGATAAAAAAAATAACTATAAAAACTTTCTTTTTGCCGGGGAGGGGGGCATTCATCATTCATGTCATTGGAAAGGGATGCAGTGTTTGCCCCATGCATTGTCTTCTATGACTGGCAGTGAGAGACTGGGTAGCGGGGCGGAGCCGAAGCGGCGGGTGACTCGCGAGAGGCAGTGTTACCAATGTACAGAACGCCTCCTTTCTGAATTCCTAACAAATTGTTATTTTTTCTCATCTTCTGCTTCTTTTTATGCCTGAGCTTTGATGTCATTGTGTTTATAACTACATCAACAATGTAACAGAGCAGAGGCAGTGAGTAGGATCGTGAATTCAGTGACTCTATAGGCTTCCCATACAAATGTCTTTATCACTCTTGATAGATGACACACTAATGACAAGATCTGCATGACTAAGATGAAAAATGAAACATAAAAAAGATTCGAGTCTGTAGAAGGCACAGCAATTTTATAGAAGCAATGGAAAAATCGCGCTTCCAAGAGGCGTACAGCATGTTCCTGAAGAAGCCACCAGAGAGGCGTACCGCAATTTACAGGTTAAGAGGAAATGGAAGTGGATTAAGAGGAATTTAGAGGAGGATTGAGAGGTTTAGAAGAGGAATAATCCTCTTTCATTTCCTTTTGACCCCTTCCATACTGTGACGTCGACATCTGTGTCACAGATGTTAAGGGTTAATGGTGGGAAGTGGGGACATGGGCTATATGGAGCCATCAGGGTCAGGTGCGTGCGTCCCTCTGAGGAGGGACCAGAGGCCCTTGCTGGGCGACGGCTCATGAAGGGGAGGGGAGGATGCCAATAGACCGACTCTATCGGCTGACATCAGCCTAGCCGACCAAGTCGGTTTTTCGATGAGGACTGGCGTGATTCTTTGTACAAGTCGAAGACATAAGTGTGGGTTCCCTTTGTGCTTTAACAATGTCCCCCAGAAAGATGATTAATGGGAATGGTACTGCAAAGAAGAAACCAGGAATGGTGGATATTATGCTCGCAACAGGAACGGGGTACGAGCTTTGGCGGCTTGTATGCACTCCTGGACGTGACTGACTCCCGTTCATCCTCCATCTTGGACGATACATCTAGTTAGCTTCACGTTGGTGGTCGAATGTAGTTCCGGTACCTCAAGAATACAGAAACTGCGACTGCTAAACCCCAGTGGAAAGCCTACACCTCGAGCATAGTTAGCTATTGTGGGAGTCTCCGTAACAAGCGTAATATAATGATTTGTGTTTTATATTATTTATTATTGCTATTTGTTAGTAAAATTACTATGATTCTGTATAAAATAACATGTAAATGAGTTTTATATGTATTGACGGCTTATAAGACGCACTTTTTTTCCAAAAAAATGCCCCTGTAAATCACCCTGCATCAAGGTTCAGCTTTCGGTCACTAGCTAGTGAAGTTTTAGTGCAGCAGTGGCACTTAAATTAAATTGCAAACCTCTCTGCAAACGTAAACAAGGTGGCGATCACTTTTACAGCAACAACGGCAACTCTTTTCTAAAGTAAAAGTGTATAACAGCAGTACTTACCACTACTTCATATAAAATGACACCAGTCAGGAAAAAATTTAAGCTTGTACCTAAACAAACTAGTGGACGGTTGTACATCAAATGACTTGGCTGTTGGCTCTCGCCGGGTGTGGACGTGCTTTCCCTCTCTCCTTCCCTCCCTCCCTCACCCGTCCCATCATAAAGCTAAGTGAATTCACACATACATAACCCTGTTTTTATTTATGTACATACTGATTTAATTTGTTTTTAGGTTTTAAATAGTTTTAATCTAGTTTTTACCTTTTATTTTATTATTTTAACCTTTTAATTGGAAATGGCCACTACTCTTAAGTGCCAAACAAGGCTGTTCCAGTCCACGAACCAGCACAATGACACTAGTAAACTGCCGACAACATAACAACACCATACACACTCATGGAAGGTAAGACACGTAAAACTTTATTCCGTTATACACAGTGCCTTCCTTATCTCCACATTTATACACACAGCACTTATACTACACTCATTAACACATTCCAAGGCACAAACAACAATCCCACATCAGTCCCAAACAAGCATTCATACACAACAATTGTTTTTGCACACCGTGGTTCAGTGTTTCAATCACCACACCAACAACGATACAAAGTTACCGTATACAAACAGCACACCATCATTCTCTTGCTGCTTCTATGTGGAGACACAGACGCTATGGTCAACCCTGGCCCTTATTTCCCCAAGTACCCTTGCCAACTTTGTAGCTAGGAAGTGAGGTGGGGGCAGAGGGCCATCCAGTGTGATTCATGTCGTGATAGATCCGAGCATGCTGGCTGGTACCACATCAGCTGTATCGGGTCTTTCACGCCGACTTACGCTGGATTGGTTGACAATACCATCTCGCGGATCTGCATTAGATGCAGCGTACCTAATTTCTCATCCTCATTCTTGTCAGCTGGTCCTATTCCACTATTCATTTCCCTAGACACGCTATATCAACATGACACAGACAACCCTGGCACACAACATCTTCCCCTCTTGAACCCCAAACATTCAACACCTCTCACTACTTACAACCCGGCTCCATTTTTCACACCCAGTCCTATCAACACCCACAGACAAGTGCGTTCCCTCCATACGCCAGACTTGACCCATCACACACCTCTCATCACAGCTACTAACACACCCAGGTCTGCCCTATCACCCTCCTCCGATCCTACCCTCTCACTTTCCCCAGTCCCTATTTCCTTTTCTTCCCTTTGTTCATCACCTGTTTCACCTCCCTCCTCTACTTCTTCACCCCCTCCCATTTCTTCTTTATCTTCACCATCCTTACCTCTCCCTTCACTTCCACTACCACCACGTCATAACCACACTTCCCTTGGATTACTAACAATAAACTTTCGTAGCATAAAAAATAAAATAGCCCAATTGCACCACTTAATTACCACATATAATCCTGACATAACAGTAGGGACTGAGACTTGGTTGACCCCAGACGTTGACAGTAGTGAGTTTTTGCCTCCCCTCTTTAGTATGACAGTTTTTCGTAAGGACCGCCCGACAGACTTCAGCAAAGGTGGCGGTGTTATCATCGCCACCAAGCCGGGTCTTTGTGTTAAGCATAGCCTGACCTTAACACAGACTGCGAAATCACCTGGGTCCAGTTACAAACCTTCAACTGTAAATCTCTTCTTCTTACTGCTTTTTACAGACTGCCTTCTACTAATACAGACTATTTACACAATCTTCAATTTCTCTTTCACGCATACAGGCAGACAAATACATCTGGATCACAGGTGATTTCAACCTCCCTGACAATGACTGGACTGCAATTTCCCCATTTGACCCTCCCGATACTGACGCCCCCAACCCCATTATTCCCCACATAAATAGACGGCAACTGCACGACACATTCATTGACATCATAATTACATTTTCACTCTCACAAACAGTACTCCAGCCAACACGAACACATATTGTAACACGCCCTGCTGGCCACGGTGGCCCTTTGACCACGGCACACACGCTTGACCTTTTTCTCATCAACAACATTCTTAACATGACAAACACTCAGGTTGTTCCAGTACTTAGTGACCATGACATACTCATCATTGACGCTGACCTCCGACCGATTAGACATAAACAGAGACCCAGACAGATATTCCTTTATTCAAGGGCTGACTTAAGACATGATCAAACAAAACCTAACTGCTTTCAGCACTGACTTTTTGCGACAGACCCACACACAAGACTTCCTTCCACCAACTGGAACAACCTGAAACATACCATACATGACTCAATGAACAGACACATACCACAAAAAATACTTTCTAGTAGGTACACACTTCCCTGGTTTTCCAGGGATTTACGCAGACAACATCGCAAGAAACAAAGACCCAACAGATGCGCGCAGACATACAACACTACAGATAATTGGACCACCTACAAAAAACACCAAAAGACATTTGCCAAAAATATAAAAGTAGCGGAACGAAAACACATAGCAACTTACCTCGCAAACAACGTAAGAAATAACGAAAGAAACTTTTTCAAATTCTTTAAGACGCGAAAAATGACACTAACACAATTACATCACTGAGAGACAACAATAACACATTAGTAACCAGCCCACAGCACGAAGCACAAATATTCAACACAAAGTTCCAATCGGTGTACACACAAGAACATAACCTGACACCAAACATGCCACACAGCCCCTTCCCCCAATAGCCCCCCTGGACATTACAACTAACGGCATACAGAAATTACTGGAAGGACTTGACACTTCTAAATCCACTGGCCCTGAATACATTCCCGCCTTCATTCTCAAATACTTTGCCCCCATCCTACAGGCCATATTCACCCAATCCCTACATCCACCGCATTACCCTTTGACTGGCTTTTGGCAAACATTAACCCTTTATTCAAGACAGGTGACCAGACTGACCCAGCCAATTATCGCCCCATTTCATTAACATCGATTCCATGTAAAATTTTCGAACACATAATACATAAAAACATAATGAATCACCTTGACACAAACAACATCCTTACTGACTCACAACGCGGCTTTCGACCCAAACGCTCATGTGCATCACAACTCATTACTACATTTCACGACATTATGAGGCTACTTGACCGACGTGACATTAACCTCTTCACTACGAGCTGTCAAATCGCGCGCCCTTCCCATATCCGAGTACTATACCCGAGAAGAAATAAAACACACACTGGCTGAAATGACCATGACGCAGTATACGCGTCACTCGGATATGCTACGAGAGACGAAATGACGCGTATACTGCGTCATCAGATGCAAGGGGTTAAACAAGTTGACATTATTGTTTCAGATTTTGCCAAAGCCTTCGACAAAGTCCCGCACAAAAGACTGACATTAAAATTAAAATACTACGGTATTTCAGGACCTATTCTTCACTGGATCACTGCATTTCTTACTAACAGGACTCAACATGTTCTTGACGGATCTTCATCTGATTTCTTCAGGTGCCCCACAGGGCATTGTTCCAGGCCCCCTTCTTTTCCTCCTGTACATTAACGATCTTCCACTCTCAACGCCTAACTCTTCCACTAGACTATTTGCTGACGATAGTTTGCTGTTTAGAGCAGTAAAGACTGCCGACAACTGCTGACTGCTACAAAAAGACTTGGACACCCTCCAGCGATGGCAGCACACCTGGCAGATGCATTTCTGACCAGACAAATGTGGATTGTTAAGATTCACCAGAGCTCACAACCCCATCCATCACACTTACACTCTCCATAATTCAGACCTTGAATCAGTGCACACACACAAGAATCTTGGTATCCACCTCTCAACTACGTAACTTGAAATTTAACACTCACATAGACCACATCAGGGCCACAGCCAACTGAACACTGGGGTTCCTGAGGAGGAATTTATATAACTGCACACCTGACATTAAACACATAGCGTATGACACACTTGTGAGACCAACACTTAAATACTGCTCCACGGTGTGGGATCCTTATACTCACAGAAACATTGATAGATTAGAACAAATCAACACCAAGGCAGCTAGGTTCATTACAAACAATTACATTCGAATGCCTGGCATCACAACACCGACCAAACAACAGATAAACATGGAACCTCTACACATACGCAGACAAGCACACAGACTTACACTTACCGTATTTGATGGCTTATAAGACGCACCCCCAACTTGAGCTGTCATTTGAAAAAAATAAATAAATAAACGGGTTTAAACTACGAGTTTCTGGTGAAGATTTTTTGCCTAACATTCGTTGCCCATATCAAGCATAGTATCCACAGTTCCTGTTTTCTTCTTTGCAGCACCATCCCTTTTAACCATCTTCTTGGGGACATTGTTAAGGCACAGAGCACGCACATTGTAGTGCTAAAAACACAAAGATCGCACACCAAAACACAAATGCAATCCTAAACGAGCGCACGGATATTATCTCTACGAGTTTATGACGTGGACTGAGACTAGGCTTGTCAACTTGCACCCTTTCCTTAAAATATGGAATGCCATTTGTTCCATATTTGGCTGTCTGAATGGTTAAGCAGATAAGATTCAGTATTTTAAAACTGTAGTGAGCGCATTTTTCTGTGAACCACAAAACCAGTCCATAAAATAATGTTTGTCAAAGGTCGTCCTGAAATACATGTAAAATATGCGTCGTAACGTCCCTCCCCCTTCCTCCTGCCTTCACCAACAGCGGACAGCGGCTGTCAGTCACGGCAGGCTAGAGAAATTTTAGGGTTGCCACCCGTTCCTTAAATTATGGATTCGTCTATATTGGAGAATGGGATGTTGCATTCCTTATTTTTTTCTTTAGCTCAAGGTGGCAACCCTGACTGAGACTATTCTCTCAGTCGAACAAAGGGAACAAAGGGAACCCATGCTCACGTCTTTGACTTGTAGAAAGAGACACGCCAGTCCTTGTCGAAAGACCGACTTGGTCGACTAGACTGACGTCAGCTGATGGTCGGTTTATCGGCATCCTCTCCTCCCCTTCATAAGCCGTCACCTGGCAAGGGTCTGTGGTTCCTCCTCAATGGGACGTATATGTTTGACCCTGACGGCCTCCATATAGCCCGTGTCCCCACCATTGAGGTGGCAACAATTAAAAAACAAACAAACTTGTATAAACAGGATGCTCGTATACCAAGTCACTCTTCGTAAGTCAAGACAGTTTTTGAGATTTTGTTTTGCTCGTAAATCAGAACACTCATAAACTAAGGCACTCATAAACCAAGGTTTGACTGTACGCGTATTGTATGTACATGTATTAAAGTCATCAGTGAATTTATGTACCATATTTCACGGTGTATAACGCGCACCTTTTTCACATAAGAAATGCCTGAATGTTTATCCCTGCGCGTTATACGCTTAAGGTACAAAATTTTTTTTTTTTTTCTTTCTTCTTTGGGGTATTTTAGGGGTCCTTTTTTTTTCGTCTTGTCCAATAACAACTGCAAACTTACCTTTATTATTGTTTATGATCCTCCGTAGTCCATAGCTGTCTTATAATATGTTACCATAGAATACAGGGCGATCAAATAACTACTAGACAAAAATGAAATCGCTGGAGTATTGCCCATGCCTTGTTGTTATCCCATTTTTCCGTCGGGCGCCGACACGACCCGGCCGCCATTTCCATTGTTTTGTATGACTAGGGAGCACTGTTGCCAATTCGAGCTGTACAAGCAACATAAAAAATCATATTGGAAAAAAATATCCATGTGTTCATTATTAATTATTAATATTAGTGAGAATAATGGGGTAAATATATCAGAAACTGTACATCATGAGTCTTCTACGAGGAGTTATTTCGCACAACACCAGCCTGGCCTCCATTTGCATTGTTTGAAAACCACACAACCACATAGTACTCACATACAACATACAACAAACAGCTGCATGCCGCGTGTCACCAGAACCACATGAATTGTGTCTTGCCTAGTTGTCTGTCGTAACCTAAGAGTGACTGTGAGAATAATATGCTAATTATGATCTCAGAAGCTGTACATAATCAGTATGTACGAGGAGATATTTCTCGCAACACCAGCCCGGCCGCCATTTGCATTGTTTGAAAACCACACAACCACACCCAAACAACAAACAGCTGCATACCGCGTGTCACCAGAACCGTGTGAATTGTGCCTTGCCTAGTTGTCTGTCATAACCTATGAGTGATGGTGACAATAATATGCTAATTATGATATCAGAAGCTGTGCATCATCAGTATGTAAGGGGATGTATTTTTCACAACACCAGCCCGGCCGCCATTTTCATTGTTTTACTCAATTCAAGCAGTAAAGGTTACACCAAAAATATATAAATTTCAGGAAACTGTACATCGTCAATGTTCTTTAACCATACATATTTCTGAGCATTTTAAGAACTACTTTTTTTCCAAAATTGTTGTCTTAAATTTTGGGGTGCGTGTTATATGCCATGAAATACGGTATGTCTTTGTGCACCATTCAATTCCACGTATGTTGATATATAGTACATGATGATTATATATAGTTTTATGGTTTAAATATAGGTATAATCAGTGGTGGCATTTAAAAAGTGGCACACGAGGCAACCTCGGATAGCCATGTCACGCGCTTTCAGCACCGCCTTGGCGAAGAGGTTATTGATAACTCAATTTTGGTAAATATTGCAACTATATGTGCTCTCAAGGCCTCATTTGCAATTTGCAGGTCCAGGCTTGTCCTAATATTCATTTAACTTGATACCACAGCACTGTTATGGAAGTCTCATGACAGCTAAAGTGGATTTTAAGAATATAGAAAAATTATCTCAAATGCATAATATGGGATAGCTAAGTAGTTAGAAATGTGAATAGCATATCATAATCAATCAATAAAAATAAGGTTAATATGCAGGAGTAGGCATAGTCTGTGAAGCACAAGGGACATATATTCCATATTGTTTATACCTCAGTGTATTCAGGTTAATCTATTGAGTATCGGAAATGGTCTAAAAAATAAGTTCAAATTGGAATAATAACATCCATAATCAGAAACGCAATCAGCCACACCTCCCCGCATCACGGATCATCACACACTGAAAGCAACTCGATTGAGTAGTGTGCTCTCATTGCTGATGTGCCAGTTTTATGGGTCGGTAATCTGCAAACGTAGGAGGCTGAGTACGACAATCTGGCAATGTTGGTGGCCGAGTGGTTGTCACCGCCAATCACAAACACTGACTCATTGTTCTGGCTAATGAGATACATATCTAGACTCAAAGCCAATCATATAGCTCCTTTTTCACTTGCTACGGGAAGCAGGAAGAATTTGAAGTTTGAACTCAGTCTGTGTCTCGAAATGGAGTGTGGAGCACATTCCTTGACTGACCCACAGAAGTAGGTAAGTAATGCATCAGAATTTAGTTTCATGTTCTTTTGTAGACACAGATTATGTTTTCATGGGCAGAATGTGCTTGTTTATTTTGTGGAGAATTTATATCTGAGCAAACCAGTACCAGTACAGGTCAAAAGAAGAAGGATGGGTGGCAGGAGGAGCGTAAGGTTTTAAGTGAAGTCGGTTGCTGTATTTTTTAAATAGTTTATAATTATTGTTGTACTTACAGTGGGTGGGGTGGTCGAGGGGAGATGAAGCCCCCCGTTAGCTTGTAGGTTATGTTAGGTTGGGTGGGGGGGGTTGGCGGGGGCAAAGCCCCCTCCCATTACCTGTAAAGTTATGTTAGGTTTGGTTAGGCTAGGTTGGGTGGGGGAATCAAGGGGGGGCGCGAAGCCTCCCCGTTAGCGATTATGTTATGTTACGTTTGGTTAGGTTAGGGGATTGAGGAGGGGCAAAGCACCCCCTGTCAGCAGTTAGGTTACAAGTCGGGGTTGGTTTAGTTTAAAAATAATTCATGACTATTGAGAGAGAGAGAGAGAGAGAGAGAGAGAGAGAGAGAGAGAGAGAGAGAGAGAGAGAGAGAGAGAGAGAGAGAGAGAGAGAGAGAGAACCCTCACTTGCTCGCTCGCATAGAAAACGGGTGTAAACGGCAGGGCGGGCGGGGTGAAGTGGGCTACGGGGAGTTCTGGTATTCCTGATATTATGTACCCCCCAAAAAAGTAGGTTTTTTACTGGTTTGCGCAGAAAAAAAACTATCTCCACAAAAAAAGTAAGGGTAAATCTTAACCTTTAGAGTACGGGTGGCGATATATTTCTCTGGATGCTGTGCACGGGGAAAATTTAGACATTTAAAAGAGGTGGAATGGTGTCTTTCTTCTTTGCAATAATTGTATATTCATTTAGTATATATGCTGGTGTAATAAAACTTCTCTCCTAATAATAATAAAAAAGTTATGACAGCCGAAAATATTACGCATTTTCTCGTGGCCATGACGCGTCGCATGGAAGCACCCCACTCGCTCTCATGCAAGCCCACGTGCTCGCCACACTGTGCAAAATTTCTGTTTGTTTCCTTGACAATTAGATCCAGTAAATCATTATCCATATATGCAAGAAAGTAGTCACATTCTTGTTGCACTTTTGGGAAATTATCTGTTTCCCACCTGAACACCGTCAAACTGAGGCACACTTGGTATAAAAAAATCACCACTGGTCCACTGAAAGTTTCCGTCACTAGCAGCAGCACTAGCTCTTGCATACCCTCTTGTTGCAGTAATCCAAGATCGTGAAGAAACACGGCCACGCCTCCATCTTGAAGTGCTCGGGGCAGGGGTAGGGAGACGTTGCGAGGCAGGCGGTATATACAGGTAACTCTCGATTTACGCGAGTATTGTGTCCTTGAAGAGGTCGCGTAAATCAAAAACAATGTAAATCAAACAAGAGGTAGGTTTCTATCGAAAAATAAATATTCACTTCATTCAGTGGAGAGAGAGAGAGAGAGAGAGAGAGAGAGAGAGAGAGAGAGAGAGAGAGAGAGAGAGAGAGAGAGAGAGAGAGAATATCCATATCACCGAGATATCCACTCAGGCACTCAGTCTCAGCCTCACTCGTGTGAGGAAGAAATGAGGGACACCATGAGCGACTGGCTAGTATTGGTACTGGTACCGAGCAGTCTGGTACCAGTACCGAGCCGCCTGATACCAGTACCGAGCAGTCTGGTACCGGTACCATACCGTATAGCTGGTACTGTTAGTACCAGTACTGGTACCGGTACCTGCCCACCCCTATTGTTGAGTAGCATGGCAGCGTGGGTACTGTATTGTTGTTCAAGTGGCGCACGGGAAGAACTGAGCTCAGGTCAGCCGCGGTGCTGTGTGAGTCCAGTTGCGTGAGACATCTGGTGGACACTCCAAAAAATATCGCGTATAAGTGAAAATACGCGTAAATTAAACATTTATTTAGATTTTGGACCCCACGTGATTTCAAAAATGCGTAAACCAAACTAGCGTAAATCGAGAGTTACCTGTACATCACTATCATTGCTTCATTGACTAATGTCTCCAAAATTGGATAGCCAGTCACTGTCACTACCATAGCAGTCATCAATCACTGTCACTTTGATTCATCCGCGCTCTACTTCCGCCTGGAGCAGAGGAACTGCTTGACGCGTCACAAGACATGACAGATGTATTTCAAACAAAAGTGGAAAATGATCTGTGACCTTCGGTAGGCCGCGCGCTGGAGACGAATGAGTGTGTACGGATGCCATGCCTCTACCATTCTTCTGTGTCAAGAACTGGCGGTATATTTGAAACGTAGGGAGCGTAGAGTGTGATGATTATATATATGATCCCCGTACGGCTGGGGCTTGTGGTGGCGCACTTATATATACGATTGCCATAATCTAAGGGTTAACCCGGTAGCAGCGATGGGCCAAATTTGCGGCTTTACCGTGTAGCAGCGATGGGCCAAATTTGTGCCATGATATAAACCTCCCAAAATAGATGATGCATAAACCGATCACAAATGTTTTGATATATATTATGAAATGGTTTGTGTGAGTGATGATTTTTTCTCATTTTTCTCGCTTAGAGGGACCATTGAGAAACATGATCCCCGCTGCTACCGAGTTAAGAATAGTGGCTCCACCCCCTCCACCACCCCCTACCCCCCAACACAAGCCTGGGGACCTATGGGGAACCGGGGTTTTTGGGGGGGGAAGAGAAAATCACTGAAAAATAGGCTTCCAAAATTACCCTAGAAAAATCCCTGAATTAGGGACAATTCCCAAGTCTCAAAAGTAACAAAAGTCCCTAACGCATAGTCTTGTAATCTATTCCAATACAACCTAGCAGCCACCGCAGGCAGTCTGTTGCCGAGTGTCGGGCATGTCATTAGATACCCAGCGTAGTGGCCGCTGCCGCCCCACTCCGTCCTGCGTTGCATACCTGCGGAGTAATTTTCGGTGACCCACACCGCTTGTCAAATATATTTAAACTATTCCAACCTAACTTTATAACCTAACAGGTACGGGGGGCTTCGCCCCCCTTGACCCCCCTCCTTACCATCCCCCCTGGACACCCCCCACGTATGATGCGACGTAAAATTTATTTATTTATTTTTTTTTTTTTTTTGGTGGGGGAGCGTATTTAAACTACTGTAACCGAACTTTACATAACCTAACCTCGACCCCCTGCTAACCAGGGGGGGCACAGCTCCCCTTGGACCCCCCCACATGTATGATGTGCTGTAAAATCTTTTTTTTTGGGGGGGGGGGAGCATATTTAATTTACTAAAACCAAACTTTACATAACCTAACCTCTAACAGGGGGGCTTTGCCCCCCTCGACCCCACTGCTAACCAGGGGGGGCAACACCCCCACATGTATGATACGCTGGTAAAACTAGAGAAGTGCAGCAGTATGTGAGACCTTGGAAAGGTTATTATTCTCGTGGGGGCAATATTGGAGGCGCGTGCTTGTCACAGCTTGATGCGCCCATGAAGCACCAAATAAGCCCACCCCATGTGACACGCCCGTGTCACTGTTCGAATCTGGTGGATTGAAAGACAATACGTTTAGAAAACTTTCCTCAAAGTTTCGGGATTAGGGATTTTTCCCAATTTTAGGGAAATTTTTGAGGCCCATATTTCAGTCAATTTGCCTTCTCACACCCAAAACCCACATTCCCCATAGGTTCCCAGGCTCTCAATATAATGCTCTCTAGGCTGTAGAGTGTTAAGTGTACAAAGTTGACCATGTGACACGCCTGTGTCACTGTTCGCATATGGTGGTATTGAAGGGACTCAGTTTTGGGTTATATGACAGCGCAATATGTGCCTCCTGAGGGATACTACCAATAAAGAGGCTAAATAGTCAGTTAACACTTACTGAGAGGTGAAGTAGAATGATAATTTGAGGAGACTAAAGAGTTTGAAATGCCGAGATTTTCTCTTTTCTACTACTCCCTGTCCCACACGTCCTCTGTGTGTATCAAAACACACGAGAAATTAATCAAGACAAGGAGAGGGTTTTGCCGGCTGCCCGCGACTGAACCCACAACCAGCGTGACGGGAGAGCCACTACCTTACCAGTCGGCCAAAGAGGTACCCCCGCTCGCTGAGTGGGTTATGGGAGGCTCGCCCATCAAGCCTAGTCGCTGCACTACACGGCTTTCTCCCCTATGTAAATTAATTTCTGTGTGTTGAGACATTAGACAGTGACACCTATCGGTTCACTACTCCACAACGTCCCCATTTTCTATTAACCTCGGAGAGCATGGGCCATCACTCTACCTGTTACCCATTCGGGAAGACTCAACAGAATCGCAGGAGAGGATGCCCACCGCTATGCCACCAGTGAAATGCCGAGATTTCTCTCTCTTTTCTACTATTCTCTCGGCCCCACACGTCCTCTACATGTATCGAAACACATGAGAAATTAATCAAGACAAGGAGAGGGTATTCGTAGGCTGCCTGGGATTGAACCCAAGACCAGCAAGACGGGAGAACCACTCCTTACCGAGTCGGCCAAAGAGGTACCCCACTCGTCAAGTGGGTTATGGGAGACTCCCTTATCAGGCATAGTTGCCACACTACAAGTTGAGTGTCGATGTATCAGTCCATCCCTTATGGCGGCCCGAGCAAGACTGCCCGAGGAAGCTGCCTACGTGGCAGGCTGGCAGCGCGACACACCCCGCGTAGTAATACATCTTGAATGTAATCGTTTCAAATTATAGAATACAAATATTTGTGCCATTATTTGCTTTAATATATAGAAGAAAATAAGGTAGAACTCGTAAAGACCGTTTTATGTCCGAAATCATAATGATCCATGCACGTTCTTGATATTACTGGCTTAGGAACTAGTTTGTATGGTGCACTGCAAGGCAGCTATGAGGCTCAGTCTGTCTATAGAGGCACTCATGAGACAATAACAATGGACTTAGAAAAAATCGTAAGGCCAGCATGGAAAAATACACCCCTTGTGACATAAACACGCCTGTCCGCTTGTCAAACCCCAGTTTTGCATGCTAGAAATGTTGTAATTACCACCATACCATGCCCTAAGTGTGCACCCGCTAGGAGCCGCTATTCTTAAAATTATCCGAAATAAGTCATATTTTGCCCATGAAAGCATAATCTGTCTTGAAAATAATGCACCTACTTCTGCTGCATTTTACATAAAATGGTCAATCACCGGAGTAATACGGGTGCAATTCTGGATTAATACTTAACTTCATTCACTAGAGCAGTATGCAGTTAGGTTAAGATTCGTTTTAGTACCGTGCCAGTATCTCATTACCTACCTTATGAAACATCAGTAGCTCTTCAAATATCTTTTCTACAAACATTCAACAGTCATGGAAATGCTTTCAAAATTCAATTCAAGGACTTTCTTTTTACTCTTGAAAATAGGGGATAATGTTTACGAAAGCACGTCGCCTCCTCTGGTGCTGGCCGCAGCGATGGTGGTGCCGCCACCACCACAAAATAGCTCGCAGAGGGTTTTGTTAGGTTAGGTAAGGTTAGCTAAGGTTAGTTTTGGTTATATTCATGCTCCATGATAACATTTGCGGTATTTGCATAAAAATAACAGGTTTGCTCTGGCGACGGCCGCGGCGGCGGTGCAGCCGGTGTTGCGAGAAATACCTCCTCGCAGAAATAAGTCGCATATACATGTGGGGGTGGGGGTCCAGGGGGGGGCACAGCACCCATAGTTAGAAGGAGGTCGAGGGGGGGCACAGCCCCCTGTTAGCAGTTCGTAAAGTTTGGTTGGAGTAGTTTAAATATGCTCCCCCACACTAAACCCTCTGCGAGCTACTTTGCTGCTGCGGCGGCGGCACCATCGCCGCCACCAGAGGAGGAGACGCGCTTTCATAAACATTATCCCCTATTTTCAAGAGTGAAAAAAAATCCTTGAAATGGATTTTGAAAGCATTTCCATGACTGCTGAAGGTTTGTAGAAAAGATACATGAAGAGATAGTGATGTTTCATAAAGTAGATAATGAAATACTGGCACGGTACTAAAACTAATCTTTACCCGAAGTTACATTGAACCTTTACCTTAGTTAGCCTTCTGTTTGCTAAGCTATAGTACATGCTCCCATCACCTATAACTGTTAAGTATATGACTACTTCTGTTGAGCCATCAAATAAATGAAAAAACAATATGACCCTGATCCACCTTTGATGATGACCATGCTTTTAGTACTCTCCCACTCCTTGAGCCTCGGGTGGATGAGCTGTATCATGTCGTGGTTAAGAGCATTGAGAGCCTTCGGCCTGTTGAGGGTGATGACGCCTTTGTCTCCCACCTCCTGTAGGATGGCCACGGGCAAGGAGGCAGCCATGGTGCGGGAGTGGAGTGGACGTAGCACACTCTGCACTCTGATGAACGTCCTTACATGGCACAACATCCTTATGGGGGAGAAGAAAAAAAAGTAAAAAATCTCATCGGTCTAGTGTGTGTGTGTGGGGGCACAGGGCAGGTTGAACAAACACAAACACGCCTATAAAAGATCACACCCTTCACTAGCTTCGACCACTTGTCACACCTTGGTAATGAGGCTTCTGGCTCTGGAGAAACTACAGACTGTTTGTGGCAGTCTAGAGCCTCGTCCTTTATGGAATTACGTAAATGTGGGTATAAGTTCACTGGTCAATCAGAGTACCCGGTGTCCTTGATCAGCTGTGCAGCGTTCATAACTTCATATGTGCTAAGATACCATAATTTGCTTGAAACTTATATACTGCCTAAATATTTGAAAAATCATCAATAAGAAATTTATGTAATGTACAATCAAAGTCGGTTTAGTGAGATGAGACTGAATTTTAGTTTTTTTTCGGTACCAAAGAACGTGTCATGTTGATATGCCATAGAGTTACATATTAGAGTGCGCGCCGACCCCTAAGGCATGGTTTAAAGTTAAGGGTGGAGTGGCTGTGAGACGAGCGGTCAGTACTGTCTTGTGTGAGCCCACCGCTCTCCCCCGTCTGCCATATTGTTGTATGGGCTGTCACTTCAGTAGCTTTTTTTTTTTTACCCCATTTAACACTGTTTATACTTACTTATGATATGCAGGCGTGTCAAATGAAACTACAGTGTTACTGCTACCCATATATTGCATGCCAACAGGTCCTTCAGACTAGATCTTATACACAGAATCACATTCCACTAAATAGTACTAATTTATTCATCCTGACCTGCAAATAGGTCTCGCCTACAGCCTTGATCAGTAACACAAGATGATTATTGAACGGATCACTGTCTAACATGTGTTGTGCCAGGCTGGAGAAGATGGGGGCGCAGCCCCCCCGTTAGTAGGTCGTAAAGTTCGGTTGGAGTAGTTTAAATATGCTCCCCGACCCTAAGCCCTCTGCGAGCTATTCTGCGGCTGCGGCGGCTGCAGCGTCGCCGCGGCCAGCACCAGAGGAGGCGACGCGCTTTCGTAAACATTATCCCCTATTTTCAAGAGTAAAAAAAAAGTCCTTGAATTGGATTTTCAAAGCGTTTCCATGACTGTTGAAGGTTTGTAGAAAAGATATATGAAGAGATAGTGATGTTTCATAAAGTAGATTATGAGATACTGGCACGGACCTAATACGAATCTTTACCGTCAGCATTCAAGACCACACACGGAGTGACACTCCTGCTTTTATTACTCTCGCTGCACGAGAGCTCTACTGAATTATAGACAGAGTATGTGTGGATCGACTCGGGTCAAGACCTGACACCCCTTATTAATTATCTGACCTCACCCTGACCTCGGTTTTTCTCAAGGAGACTATAGAACATGAGAGGGGGCCTCTATGGGAGACCGTGGGCGGGTGATGGTGTATGTCGGTTGCAACAAATGGGACAGGTGCAGCGTTGTTTACATTCAGGCGCCTCCCCCATTTAAGACACAAACCCCCAGTACCCATCTGCAGTGTTGCTACATGGGATCAAGCAGCAAATGTTGCTACTTTTTTCTTCAGTCTGGTTATTTCCCATTTTAATTAAAAAAAATAAAAAATAATAAATAAATAAAAAAATAAAAATAATAAAATAAAGGTAGATAAATATTAAAATGAACAGTAGGAACATAATATATATATATATATATATATATATATATATATATATATATATATATATATATATATATATATATATATATATATATATATATATATATATATATATATATATATATATATATATATATATATATATATATATATATATATATATATATATATATATATATTTACTAAGTAGATATAGCCTGACTGCATGTCATGAGTAATGCTATTATTGTTATATTATTGTTGTGCTGGAAGCTTCCCCCGGCGTCCATAGGCTTCTAGAAGGCTCCAGGAGAAGCGAGCAGGGGGGCGGGGAGCAAAGCCTCGTCCGCGCCCCGCGGGGCGCGGCCAGGCGCCAGGCGGGAAGTGTTGCCAACTCGCACATACTTTTGCTACATGTTCTTGTATGATCTAAAATATACTGTAACATTCTAGACTGTACTGTTCTGGATATATATAGGAGAAGAGGGCGAGAGGGGCCCAGTCCCAGTCATAGTAAGCTAGTGGTAAGTGAAGAGTCAGAGTGAAGTGTACTACTAAGGAAGAATATTAAACTACAGAAGCTGTGCAAAGTGTTTACATATTTCCCTCCCACGGAGTCTCCTGACGGCGACACGGAACCCAAGTAACACGTCCGGCATAACACTGGTGTCAGGAGTGTAGGCATTTGTTTTTCGCCATGGAGACTCGTTCCCAAGCTGCCCAGAGGGACGACATGTTGACTGAACTTTTGGAAGCCTTGAGACTACAGTGGGAGAAACAAGAAAGAGCACTCCAAGAACTCAAAGAACAACAAGAAAGAGCACAGCAACAACAAGAAAGAGCACAGCAACAACAAGAAGGAACACTCCAAGAACTCAAAGAACAGCTGGAAGATCGCTTCACAGGATTACAGCTACAGCTAAAAGCAGTACAAGATGGAAGTGAGTCAGTGCGAAGAGAAATGACTGATGTGACCACGAACTTGGGACAACGCCTGATAGAAGTGGAGAAAGAACACACAAATCTTCAACAAGAGATGGAGGTGGTACGGGAGACGACACACAAAGAAATATTAGAAGTAAGTGACAGAGT
The DNA here is from genome assembly GCF_024679095.1 of Eriocheir sinensis. Lineage (NCBI taxonomy): Eukaryota > Metazoa > Arthropoda > Malacostraca > Decapoda > Varunidae > Eriocheir > Eriocheir sinensis. The sequence continues at coordinate 3,631,276 of NC_066522.1, read as the reverse complement.
GAAGGCCCTTGAAGACTGCTTGGCTGGAAACGGACAGCCAGTGCCTGCAGGGGCTAGTTGTACCCAAGATGCTTCTCCTACGCAAGTACGGCCCGGGGTAGTTTGAGCCCTGTTTCGCCTGAGTTTATCCCCGCAAGAAGTTCCGCCAGCCCCATGAGTCTGCTGGGTTCGCCTGTTAGAAAGAAGCCTCAGGAGTTTGATGGCAAGGTCTCCTGGGAGGCTTACCGCGCTCAGTTTGAGCTGTTGGCAGCTCGGAACGGATGGGATGACCAAGAGTGCGCGGTACAGCTGGCCACTAGCCTGAAAGGGGCGGCGCTGGAGGTCCTTGCTCAGCTCGACAATGCGACAAAGGGCAGCTACAGCGGGCTGGCACAGGCGCTGCAGCAACGATATGGGACCAAGCACCAGAACGAGCTCTTCAGGGTTAGGTTCAGAACCCGCAACAGGAGGCGCGGCGAGTCTCTTCAGGAACTCGCTCAGGACCTTGAGAGCATGGCGCACAAGGCATACCCAGGTGCCACCCCTGACCTGCTGACGGTTTTGCTGCGTGATCAATTCATCGATGCCCTGGACAGCCCTCAGCTGAAGATACAAGTGAACCAAGCTAAGCCAACATCAATGCAGGAAGCTCTGGCACGTGCCATGGAGTTTGAGTCCTTTGTTAGGTCTAGCTTGTCAAGCTTCAGGGACGACTCGACTTCTGGCTTTAGGGCACGAAAGGGCGCTGTCAGAAACACAGACAGGTTCCAAGGAACGTGCTGGTACTGTAAGAAGGTTGGGCACAAGGAGAACGAATGCTATAAGAGGAAGAAGGAATATGAAGGTGGCGCTAAGAAGAAGCCCAGGGAAGGACCCAAGTGCTGGACCTGTGGAGAAAAGGGGCACTGGAAGAATGAGTGTCGGAAAAATGTGCCCCCAACGAGGGACCACCACTCGGGAAACTAAGGAGGGCTGGTTCACGGGGGCAACGACCAGTCTGTCCTGTACATGCCCCGAAGATATCAATGTGCAGGAGAACCACCATGACGAGCTGCCAAGTGGAGGGCAAGGTTGACGGAGTGTTGTGGCCTGTGGTCGTCGACACAGGCTCGGAACGCACATTGGTGCGGCCTGACGTGGTGAGTCATCGTCGGCTTCATAAGACGTCGCATCGACTGTGCGGAGTCACTGGACACTATGCAGAGCTCAGAGGCCCAGTGGACGTGAAGTTTGAGCTCGGAGGAAAGGAAGAGTCCCTCTCTGTGTACGTTGCTGACATGGACGACCCCTGCATCCTGGGTATGGATTATCTTGTCTCCCACAGGTGCGAGCTGGACTTCCGCGCTAAGCAACTGACTGTAGAAGAAAGGAGGGTGCCACTGACGACTGTGCACAAGGAGGGCCTGCCAGTGACAGTCAAGCGCACCACCATTATTCCTCCTAGGACAGAGATGCTGTTACCCTGTCAAATTACGGGTACCCCCCCGGCTAGCCTGTGTGTGGTAGAGAGTGGAAGTCGATGTCCGGTAGAAAACGGGGTGATTGTAGGCAGTACTTTGGCAGATCCTACTGCAGCGGAAATGCCTGTCGTCGTGGCCAATGTCTCCTTCAGCCCAAAGAAAATAAAACAAGGGACTATGGTGGGGTTGTGCCAAGAGATCGACAAGAAACCAAGAACCTGTGTCTGCAGGAGAACCCTGACGAAGCTCCAGGAGGAGCTGCCCGACTACCTGCGCGACCTGTTTGACAGGAGCTCCAAGTGTCTAGAGGAGCCCCAAGTGGAACAGCTCAGGGAGCTTCTCGTGAGGAATGCAGATGTGTTTTCCACAGGAGACCTGGACTTGGGGTGTACGGACCTGGTAGAGCACCACATCGACACAGGTAGCCACCGCCCAGTGAAGCAAGCTCCTCGAAGGATGGCACCAGCCCGTCGCAAGGAGATGGATGAGGTGATGGATGATCTCCGGCAACAGGGGTTAATCGAGCGGTCCAGCAGCCCGTGGGCGTCTGCTGTAGTGCTCGTCAGGAAAAAGGACGGTTCCCTCAGGTGCTGCGTGGACTACCGAGCCCTCAACGATCTCACCATCAAGGATTCATACCCACTCCCACGGATCGACGACACGCTCGACGCTTTGGTGGGCTCCAAGTGGTTTTCAACACTGGATATGAAGTCTGGGTATCACCAAGTCAAAATGGCGGAACAGGACAAAGAGAAAACAGCCTTCTCCTACGGTCAAGGCCTGTGGCAGTTTAAGGTCATGCCCTTTGGCCTGTGCAACGCGCCGGCCACGTTCGAGCGGCTGATGGAGAGGGTGCTGGAGGGACTTCACTGGAAGACGGCACTCATCTACCTCGACGACGTGACCTTCGAGCAGGAGATGGAAAGGCTATCAGAGGTTTTCGCCCGGTTTAGAGCTGCACACCTTAAGCTCAGCCCGAAGAAATGCTGCCTATTCCAAAGGGAGGTCCAATACTTGGGACACATCGTGAGCGAGGCTGGAGTACGCACTGATCCTGAGAAGGTGGCTGCGGTAAGGGACTGGCCGACACCCACCAACGTGAAGGAGCTGCGGAGCTTCCTCGGGTTGTGCTCATACTACCGCAGGTTTGTAAAAGGCTTCGCTACGATTGCTGCACCACTGCACCTCCTGACGAAGAAGGGGCGCAAGTTTGAGTGGACAGCGGAAACTCAGGTTGCCTTTGAGAAGCTCAAGGAGGCCCTCATCAGCTCGCCCGTACTCACCTACCCAGACCCCTCTAAGCCTTTTATACTGGATTGTGATGCCAGTGATGAGGGGATTGGTGGAGTGCTGTCCCAGGCATGTGCCGACATGGAACGGGTTGTGGCCTACTTCAGCAAGAAGCTCACCCCAGCCGAGAAAAACTATTGCGTGACCCGGAAAGAACTCCTGGCAGTAGTCAAGAGCCTTGACTTTTTCCATACTTACCTGTACGGTGCAACTTTCACCATCCGCACGGATCACGCTGCATTGCGGTGGTTGAAGTCACTGAAAACCCCTGAGGGCCAGCTTGCTCGCTGGATAGGTAAACTAGAGCAGCATCACTACACTATTGTGCACCGATCTGGGCTAACACACGGTAACGCGGACAGCTTGAGCCGGCGCCCCTGCCTACCTGAGTGTCAACATTGCCTCCAGAGGGAAAGCGTCCAGAATATGTACCGCCGCACTACAGTGGAACAGACAGCGGAGGTGCCATGGGAAGACTTGGGAAAACTGCAGCGGGAGGACCGAGATCTGAGACCAATTATGGAGTGGCTGAGTCAATCATCAACGCGATGGGTGGGAAATAATCTCGAGAGAAAGCCCTACCACCAAGAATTACTGGACTCAGTGGGACACTCTTCGGATGGACAACGGGGTGTTGCAGCGACGCTGGGTCTCTCATGATGGTCTTGACCACTACTGGTCCACGGTGCTACCTATGAAGTCCCGGGAAGGCGTCCTGAAAGAAATGCACGACAGCATCACCAGCGGACACCTTGGGGTAAAGAAGACACTGAGTCGCCTGCGCCAAAGGTTCTACTGGGTTGGCATGAGGAAGGACGTGGAAGAATGGTGTCACGCGCGTGAGGTGTGCTGTGCAAAGAAGGGCCCCAAGAAGCGTCACCGTGCCCCATTGCAACTATACCAGGTTGGAGCCCCAATGGAACGGGTGGCAGTGGATATAGCAGGACCCTTGCCTCTGACGACGAACGGAAATAGGTACATCTGCGTCACAATGGATTACTTCACCAAGTGGCCGGAAGCCTACGCCATCCCTGACCAGGAAGCCACTACCATCGCCAAGATTTTGGTGGAGGAGTTCTTCTGTCGCTTCGGTGTGCCTAACGAGCTCCATTCCGAGCAGGGAAGGAATTTTGAGTCAACAGTCCTTGCAGAGTGCTGCAAGCTTCTGGGTATCAAGAAGACCCGGACCACCCCTCTGCACCCACAGTCAGATGGAATGGTGGAGAGGTTTAATTGGACGTTGGGCCAGGAGTTGGCCAAGCAGTGCAACAATGATCAGTCTTCATGGGATCAGAAGCTGCCTGCGCTTCTCATGGCCTACAGGTCTGCCGCCCACGAGACTACGGGGTATTCACCAGCAAAGCTGATGTTTGGACGTGAGCTGCGATTGCCGGTGGACCTACTGACATGAAGGCCTCCTGGGGAAAGCCTTCCAAGGGACGCCTCCAGTTTTGCCTGTCAACTAGAGGAACGGCTGGAAGAGGTGCACCATCAAGTCCGTGGTGCCTTGAAGTTCTCCGGGGAGGCCATGAAGCGCGGTTACAATATGAGGGCAAGCCACGTTGACTTCAAGGAAGGAGACCAAGTCTGGCTTTACAACCCGCAGAGGAAGAAAGGACAGTCTCCGAAGTTACAGAGCCCCTGGGAAGGCCCTTACACTGTGCTAGAACGCCTCTCCGACGTGACTTACCGAATCCGGAGAACGGAAAGGACCAAGCCGAAAGTTGTCCACGTCAACCGCCTATGGAGGTACCACGGTTCGGGAAACTACACTTGGAACAACTACAGACACCCAGCAGCCGACGAAAACGCAAGGGACGTCCAGGACCGAGAGGAGGTCGACGACGACATAGGCCTTCTGGACCTTTCAGCCGAGGGAGATAACCTCCCGGCTTCGGCAGATGTTCCAGGGACACCCCAAGAAGCGGACGACGACGAGGCGCACCAGGAGACAGACGCGTAGGAGGCACCGAGCAGAAGACAGAGACAACGCAGGCGTCCACAGCGATACGACGATTATTATGTTTTTGATTAATTCTCTTATGTTTGTATATAGTTAAGTGTGTGATCGGGACGATCACAATTAAGAGGGGGGGATAGTGTTGTGCTGAAAGCTTCCCCCGGCGTCCATAGGCCTCTAGAAGGCTCCAGGAGAAGCGAGCAGGGGGGCGGGGAGCAAAGCCTCGTCCGCGCCCCGCGGGGCGCGGCCAGGCGCCAGGCGGGAAGTGTTGCCAACTCGCACATACTTTTGCTACATGTTCTTGTATGATCTAAAATATACTGTAACATTCTAGACTGTACTGTTCTGGATATATATATAGGAGAAGAGGGCGAGAGGGGCCCAGTCCCAGTCATAGTAAGCTAGTGGTAAGTGAAGAGTCAGAGTGAAGTGTACTACTAAGGAAGAATATTAAACTACAGAAGCTGTGCAAAGTGTTTACATATTTCCCTCCCACGGAGTCTCCTGACGGCGACACGGAACCCAAGTAACACGTCCGGCATAACATTATTATACCGCAGTTATATTACTTTCTCTGCATGTGTGGGAGGCTACCAGTGGTTAGATGTGTTTTATGTGTTTAACCTTTCTGTATACATACTGGAATGAACCAAGGTTGTAGCCCTACTGCCGTTCTTTAAAAACTATGTGATCATGTTTTTCTTCCAAACTCATTGTTTTAGCACGCACGCTGACTTCCATCAGTAATGATTTACATTGAATCATTGGTTTGTAGGGGGAAAGAGTAGGTGAATATAATTATCTTGGACTAACTTATACTCTTTATTATATCGCTATTCGCAGCAATATCTTTCTCTGCTCCGATTGCAACGCTGCCTCGTTCAAAAATCATAACACCGCCGCGGCCGCCACGTTTACCAGCCGGAGTTTCAAATCATGTCCGTTTGTGGTGATGAAGAGGACACAGCCTGGTGTGAAGCTACATTTATTACGGAAGGATGCCAGCCGGGGTAAGTGATATATATAACTAATGATAATGTGGAAATTCTAATAATTTTCACGCTGACAGCTGTTCTGAACTTGCTAACTGCATGCCTCCCCTCCTCCCGCGGCAATAGGCCGAATGGCCTACACACGACAGCTCCAGATTCCTCCCCATTACCACCTGTTAGCCTCGTCCATGTAGCTATCCAGTGTACTCTTAAAACAAGCTATCGTCCCTGCACTCACTATGTGATTGCTGAGTCTATTCCATTCCCCCTCCACCCTATTACTAAACCAATGCCTGCCCATTTCCCTCCTAAATCTATACTTTTCTAATTTAAGTCAATTACTGCATGTTCTGTCTTGCCAAATATCTTATGCAAAAGTTAACCAGCATCACTCTTTCATCCCTTACACTGATAAACTCTGGAACAGCCTTCCATCGTCTGCATTTCCTCCTGCCTATAATTTGACCTTCAAGAAGAGTGTATCAAGACTCTACTTTTGTCTGTTTGAGAGTGGCGAGTAGTGGGGCTTTTTTTTCTAGTACGCTTTGTTGCCCTTGAGCTGTCTCCTTTGTTTAAAGAAAATAATAATTAAATAAATGGAAGTTGGCCGCCAATGCTTCCAACACATTTTGGTGCCATATCTACAAGTGGCTGGTGACTGTAAGTATCTCAGCAACCTGCATGCATCTATGCCATTCCTATCACGGTGCATGGAGCAAGCTTCACATAACATTCAGACATAAACAGTTTAATTATGGTTACATATCAGACTCAGTTTATTGCTCAGTCTATTAGGTGCAGTGCTGTTAATATTGTTAGTGGTAGTATTAGTACAATTAATATATTTATTTTCATTAATTTATCAATATTTATTTATTATATTCTTAGTGTTTGAAAATTCCAGTACTAGTATTAAGATAAACAAAAATATCAGAAATATATTTATACTCATTAATTATTATTGCTTTTCTTATTATTAATTCCTTCAATGTCCTGGCACTTTGACATCTAGTGTTTTTCTGTCTAGCAGCCAAAATTGTGGTCTTTCTGAATGTGTATGTCCTAAGTCTTCATTGGTGTAACTAGCTATATAACATAAAAATCTGCATTTCTCTCCCTTCTCACCCAGTTGTCCCTGTACATCCTTTCAGTATCCAAAGAATTTCAATTTACATCTTGTAATCACTCAACTATTACAGTGCTATCCTCATCTCTGTATTTTACGCGTGTGGACATACTCTTTCCTTCCATGTTCCACTGTCGTATGTTATTCCACATCTAACACAACCACATCCCAACAGATCTGAACACGTCCGGTATCATCCAAGAGAATGTGGCAGATGAAGGGGAGAGTCCAAGAAAGAGGCCAAGGGTGAAGACATTTAGCCACCCCCTGAAGCACATGGCAGCATCCAACCCTCTTGGTGAGCTGCAGGAATGTGCTCCCCATTGCAGTGCACCAGCTCCATGTACTGATTTTGGTATGAATACTTCATCTAGTGTTTGTTGATTGTTGTGTTATTAATCTAATTATGACTTCACAAAATAGACTGTGCAAGTCACTTAACACATGCCCTGCACACCATCACTTTTAAGTTGTAGAATTCCTTCATATGGATGCTGATTTATGTATCCTGAAATGATTGGATATTGATTGTCTTAACATTTTTTTTGTCCATGATCACTGAACCATGTTACGGTATGTCTTTGGGTGCAGATCCAGGAAATGAGTTTTGGGGGGGACGTCAGACTTTTTGCGGGTGGAAGGAGCATTAGCATTACCGATTAGCCATTCTCGGCAGTCCTGGTCTTGAAAAACTGGTGGAGTGACCTAAATCAATGGGTATAACGGCCTGGACTTTGTGCCAAAGCATTGTTTTAGCCGCAGCGCGCTTTTGAGCTAGTTTTCCTGTATCACTCAGGACCATTTGGGGGGCCCAGGCCCCCTGGGCCCCCCCTTGGATCCACCAATGTAGCTATGTCTTATAATATATCTATCCTTTACAGTCTGATGGTGCATCCTTCTAGGTTGTCAAGTTTCAGTAACTACTCATGAGAAGTATTCCTTATAATGATGATTGATTTTCAGATGCTTTGCACTAAAAAAGTGTCGTGAAACCTGCCGCAAATAATAATCAGCTGTAGTCAACCCTTGCTTTAAAGAACCAATATGGAGGAAGGGGGTGATGTTATATCCAAAAATCTTTTACATCTGAAGTACCCAACCTTTTTGTGTATAATAAACCTTGTTTGTTACATGAACTTAAAAGTTCACAATTTCCATACATGATTCTTTTTTCCTTGTATTTGATGATTAACCCTGACACGTATTTCCATTATCAGTAGGTAATATATAGTAACAAGACAATGATACACATTATAACAATGTATATATTATAGCCTAATAAGTGCACGAGATCATTTACCTCATCAGTGACGCCAAGTCCGGGAGTCCTTCCCTAAATTCTTTGCCCGAATTTGTGACACCAAGTATAATAACTAATTTTAGTGACCATTTGCATCCATTTTTCACTTTGATTAAAAAATTGCCTCTCAACAGGGTGTGAACTTGATGGGGTTGGAGGAAACTCAACTTGGCCATCAAGCTCACCACAATATAGTAAGGAACCTCTTGTTCTCAGTGATAATTTATCCTCTTTAGTCCATGTTGCTTTAATCACAACTAATGTGTTGGAAACATTACAGCTTAATAATATACTTCACATCTCTGCATACAAATTGAGTTTAATATTTAACTGTTACACCAGTAGGCTTCATATCTTAAAAAAAAGGTATGTAAAAAGGTTGACATTTTGAATGATATATTTAAACTCTTTATTATGTTTCTATGGCTGTAGTACCGTTACGATTAGTCGAGTGATCAGTATATGGGTCTTATGTTTTTGATAGCATAGGTTCAAATTTTGCCATAGGCTGGCAATTGATAGTAACAGTAGTGTCCACAGATACCTTCCTGTTTCTTGTTTATCCTGTTCCACTTTAAACCATGACTGGCCAATCTTTGAAGAGGTAACATAACCTTGAAGTGCCACTAACAAACCTTTGTCCATTCTTCTGATGTGATCCTTTTTTTTTTTTCTTTTTTTTTCCACCTCCCTATAGCACCGGTAGGTTTTCTTTAGGGGCCTGGCGGTCGGCCCAGGCCCGTCATGATGCAGGCAATTTTTTTTATAGTGGTGCCATTTAGTATTGGCTCATGCTGCTGCCCAGAACTCATTCTTGATTCACTTGGATGGTTTAGCAGGGCTTAGGTATGACTAACATTGAAGAAACAGGGAATTTTTAGATTTTTAGTGTGGCAACACATTGACAAATGTTTTAGTATGGACTGAACATCAAAGATATATATGGTAAATGGGTGCTTGTAGATCTTGACATTATATCTGTCAAGAGTCTCCAGTTGTATCCTCTCCCCCATCTCCTGAAAATATTACTCTTGTCAGGCAATCTAAGTGAAGCCTTCCATCGAAGCTGGCGTGCAGACATAATGTCAATGCTTAGATTCACTGTCCTTATAGCACTGAAAATAATGCAATTACATGCACATATTTTATTATTTAGAATTGTGATTAATTGTGATTAAATATTTTTTCATGTACTTTCAGACATGAAAAGTGAAAATTGCTGCACAAAACAGTCTTTCGTCTGCACCGGGAGGCAAGGCAGCTCAAAGCCCAGGCTGTTACAATTCCTGGGCAGTTTTTGCCCAGAGCCAGCAATTTTTTAGATCCAATAGGGGTGGATTTTTTCTAAGGTCAGGTTCAACATGCTGCAAAATGCCAAGATCTAAGCCAAGTAGGAGATATGGGTTACAAGAGAGGAGGTTTGCTCTGGCCTTATACTATCAAAGTCCAAATGCTAATAGATTTCTAAGCACAGTATTTCACTTGCCTTCAATTTCAACACTTCACTCATGACTCAGGGGTATTTCAGTAAATGTTGGCTGAAGCAAACAGACTCTGACAGTCCTGCAGCAAAGAGCACAGGCTTTGTCAAAAGAAGAGATACTTCGTGGGATTTGCCATTATTTAGTATTACTCTTGTTACGCCAAGAAATTTTTTCCATATACTTTGTCAAATATTGCAAGTAATGCACCATTGTTGGTCTTGCCTGTTATGAATCAGATCTTGTTCAATTAACAAGCTTTGGGTGTCTGCCACTTTCCAGTTGTAATGCAAGGAATCATTTATCTCCCCTGCCAGATATCACATGTAATGCACCATTGTTGGTTTTGCCTGTTATAAATCAGATCTTGTTCAGTTAACAAGCTTTAGGTGTCTGCCACTTCCCAATTGTAATGCAAGGAATCCCCTGCCAGATATCGCATATAATGCACCATTGTTGGTTTTGCCTGTTATAAATCAAATCAAAATTGTTCAGCTCACAAGTTTTGAATGTCTGCCATTGTTTATTTCAGGTGTAATGCTTGGAAGCATTTGTTTTCTTCCCTACCCAACAGTATGCAATGCTTTATTGTGGATTTTGCCTGTTATATTTAATCTTGTTCAGGTAACAAGCTTTTGGTGTCTGCCTTACCTAATATGTGCTGCAGTGACACTTGTCTTGGTTTCATAATGTGAAATACAGCATGTAATTTCATCACACTAAGTGTCTATCATCACTTGTCTGGCATCATTAATGTGGCTTCCAGGAGTAATCTTGTTTGTATTACAGCATGCAATTTTTCTTCTGCTTTATGTGATATACATAATCACATAGGTATGATTTTTTTTTTTTTGACAAAATGTAATGGCAGTTTATATTCTTGACTAATGCCTCATAAACCTTGTGAAAAATAATGCTTTTTTGAAGGGGCGGGGGGTGGACAGAGAGTGGTTTGTTTGGTTGGCCAGTTCAAGGAGTTTCATATCAAATGATTTTATTACATCCAACTTTAATGTGTGCTAAAAACATATATTTTATTACATCGAACTTTAATGTGTGGTTCCTGCAATAAATGCTACGTGTTTACTGATGTAGCCTATGAAATACATATCACTCTCTGCCCTGTAATTTGGTGTGTCACATACTGCAGCATAACTTTCCTGCTATCATCTTACACTATGTGTTGCCTTATTTTGTCTCATTTGCTTTTATCATATGTGCCTCCGCTGCATATAAGTTGTGCCTACTGAGCTTAATATCTTCATGACCCTGACACCAAGGTCAGAGCTTGTGAGATCATACCGTGTCCTACATCCCATTTTCACCTCCAGGCTCGGCTGTCTCCCAGGACCACCAAGTTATTGCATTCCATTTAAGACAACTCATGTGTTACCTTCTTGATGTCCTCCATCATGTATTTCAGCATGTTTTATGATGCTTTGCTCTTATATTGATGTGCCTTGCAACATTTTTATACAGTTTTTATTGTATATAACGCACCATTGTTGGTTTTGCCTGTTATAAATTGGTTCATGTTCAGTTAACAAGCTTTGAGTGTCTCCCATTGTTTATTTCAGTTGTGATGCTCAGAAGCTTTTGTTCTCTGCCCTGTCAAACAGTGTGCAATGCTTGCCATTATCTGGCACTTGTACAGTTAGTATGATATTTTTACTCAGCTAAGAGCATGTTGCAAAAGGCAAAGGTACGGTTGGGGGCATACACTGTAGCAGCGTGTGGCCTCGGTGCTCATCTCCGTAACATTGGCCCTTGAGCCTGTGGTGTTAGGGAACCCATTACCCTGGGACACAGGACCAGTGTGACATCCGGGTTACCACAGTTGCAAAGGCATTATAATATTCTAGCATATGCATAGAATGCTGTATGCTTTGCTTGTATTTAAAGCACTGGATATGTTTGCTATACACACACACACACACACACACACACACACACACACATATATATATATATATATATATATATATATATATATATATATATATATATATATATATATATATATATATATTTTTTTTTTTTACGTTATTGCCTATTGCGCCGGTAGGCATCTTCCCGGTGGGGCCTGATGGTCGGCCCAAGGCTTCTTCCAGGTGGGGCCTGATGGTCGGCCCAGCCCGTTCTGGCGCAGGCGAGTGTTTATAGTGGTGCCATCTTGCATTGGCTCATGCTGCCGCCCGGAACTCGTTCTTGATTCGCTTGGACGGCTTCCTCTAGAGTCCGGGTTGATGGGTGGTCTTCAGGACAGCATGTGGGTAGTTTTAAGCCACTCGGCGGTGACTGAAAAATCCGAGTGGTAGCGTGAGGATTCGAACCCGCGTCGTCCATCACGCGGCGAATGTGGGTCCAGTACGCTATCACTTCGGCCACCGCCTACCCTAACTAGCTAATATATATATATATATATATATATATATATATATATATATATATATATATATATATATATATATATTAGCAAATGCTTTCTACACCATATTTTTCCTAAAATAACAAATTGATATAGTGTAGATGATACCTAATAAAACATAAGAACAAATATATTTTTCTTTACCCCATTAGCAAATCATTTTACAATAATGAAAAAAACAGGGAAGGCTGGATAGGGTGCTGTGGCAGGTACTTCAAAAAATAGTAAAACTACCCTTGAAAAGTGACGTTTTTGGTGGGCTGCAATAGATGGCGCTACTTCCGCACGCCCGAGAAATTACTACATATCACTATCTCTTCGTATATAGTCTCTTTGGGGGCATCCATGGCTAGTTTGTTAAACTTAAATATGTTTATGCCTCGCGCGAGGCACAGACTCCACCAAGGAGACTATAGAACAGGAGAGGGGGCCTCTATGGGAGACCGTGGTGTATGTCGGTTGCAATAGATGGCGCAGGAGCAGCGATGTTTACATCCTGGCGCCTCCCCCCCTCCAGACACCAACCCCCAACTCCCAGTACCCAAAGACTATACAAATAAAGACGTGAAAGATGTGTGAATCGTGCTTGAGCAGGGGCCGCAGAAGTTACGCGTGGGTTGAACAGATGGCGCTGCTTGTCAGTGTGTGTCGTCTGCATGTTTACATACGGTAAGCCGATCTGGTAGGAATTAGCTGGCAACCGCAAAATAGCTCGCATTGACAGGTCCAACTTGCTTTCTTTTTAATATATATCACACACCGCTATCGTTCACTTGTCCTGTATTAGATTCAACACAGCACAGATATCAGAGCATCACTTTTAATCAAGAGAAAGCTTTATGACAAACAAACAGGGCAAATTAAAAAAAAAATGACCCTACTTTAATGTTCACTCAGTCCTTGCTTGTTTGGTCAGTTGGTCTGACACTTACCCTATCGTATAATCTTTATTCCTAGGCCTAACTATTCCTCCTATCATTCCATTCAAGCTAAATTCAAAGGTTTTCCTGCAGTGTATCCCTAGGTGCGCATGCGTGGTGGGCAGGAGAGCGACTTATTTCTACGTTGAGGTATTTCTCGCAAACCGGGAATTCAAGCAGGTAAAGAAGACACGATGAGTGGATACAGATGTGTTATCTGACTACAAATAAGAAGGAAAACCCACAGCATGTGTTCCATGTATTCCCAAAGGATAAAGAAAGGTAAGGACACCCATAATAACTGTCACAAATAAAGTTATCTCTTTAATAATGGGAAAGTTATGCAGACAACAAATCTGCATGTTTTCATGCTGTGCCTATTTAGCTTCACCACATTATTATTATGCAGTGAACATGAGGCTAGTTTGCGAGAATAGGTGTGAAATCAAGTTGAATTGACTTGCAATGGAAGAGGTAGATGAGTTTATTTAACTTGGTTCGATGCTGTTCATCATTAAAAGTGATCAGTTCATTTGCAGTTTAACACAATACACCCAAGGTACTTATGATCATGTTCAAGTTGTAGATCACATAATTTGGAGCATTTCTAGTGGTTACACCACGTGGTTCAAATAATAAACAACTCAAACGAATTTTCAAAATTTTATAAATATTTACTCACTGAACGCCGTTCTGCCATAAATGGTAGTGCGTGTGTTCGACCCCTTTGTGAAGGTCCTGGGGGAGCGAGGCCCCCACGGCTAGGACGCTATATGTCAGGTTAGGTTAGGTTAATAACCCCTTTGGGAGGGTCCAGGGGCGGCTAGGACGTTAGGTATATGTCGAGTTAGGTTAGGTTAGTAATTTGGCCTCCCCCACCCTAAAACCCTGCTTTTCCACAGTCCCCATGTTTGTTGGGATTGGGATAGAGAAAAATAAGGTAGGATGTATTGTGTTAAACTGTATTTTTACCAAGTGATCTACAAAAGCTGGCAAATGTGTTTGATAGTGTGTGCAAAATGTGGAAGCTAAAGTTTAATGTCAACAAAATGTGGCGTGGTTGAGGAGTCCAGCACAAGCACCCTGAGGTGGTTTGGTCGCATGGCAAGAGTGGCAAAAAGTGAGATGACAAATAGAGTATATGTTGAGTATGGAAGATGTGGTGGGTTCAACAGGAAGACCTCGAATGAGATGAGAGGACAAGTGCTAGAGTGTGTGAGAGGAAGGGGAGAGAGAAGGATAGGAGGCAGTTCTCGGAAGGAGGCATCATGTATAGATAGATAAATGATTAGAATTATTACCTAATCCACCTCCTTTTCTATCTTCTTTATATATCTGTGAGTGTATGTGACCTATGTTATCTTGAATAGTTATTTTTAGGTATATGTGTTGTGCCTCTGTAATGCTTGTGGTTTACTCACCCACCTGGTTTACTCACTTTGTTTTGCTAAACTTAGTGTCATGTCACAATAAGGAACATTGAGGATGGGGCACAAAAAGATTAAAGGGTACCACAGACCCGTTGGCGTGCCAGTCTGTGATATAATGATTACAAGTTTAAAAGCATAGGATCATGGGACTGTGTTGTATCCCATGTGCGGGATTTCTTAATAACTTACAAGCACTTACTCAAATGTGAATGTGGTGTGAATAAGGTGGATGGTGAAAGCAATGGAAGTTTATATAGAAGATTTGGTATGTCTCTTCAAGATTAAGGAACGAATTGTGGAATGTTAGAGGTGGTCAAATGCAACAAATGATTTCATCAATTGGAGAAAATGGAAAAAAAGTGAGATGGCAAGGAAGATATAGTGGACTGGATGCTGTGGATGTGAAAGGAAGACCCCCTAGAAAGTGGGAGGACAGAGTGTTGAAATACCTAACAGAGAGGAGGGATGTGCAAAAGTGGAGTGTACGGACATGAACAAATGGAGACTCCTGTACCCTGATCACGCCCTTTAGGGATCGGCATGATGATAGATTAAATTAATTTAGATTAATAAATATTCAATATTATTTTAGAAGTTTTGCCAACTGCTAAATTTTATATTGTACTTTTCAGATGTCTTGCATGGGTAAATGCATGTGATATTCAAGAACTGAAAGTACTACCATATGAAATATTGAACAGAAACCACACAGTTTGTAGCAAGCACTTCTCAGAAAAGAATTACATTGGAAAAAAGCCAAAGTCAAGGCTTTGTGTAAATGCAGTTCCAGATCAAAATCTAAAAGGTGTGTATTAATTATTGTTCATTATGAAATGTAGTACAGCAATTCCTTGCATCTTGCATTACAATGAAATAATATATTCCATGTCATTATGGAAAGCGATAATACCTTATATGTTTGCTTAGAAGCAATTATATTAAAATTTATAAGGAACATGATTAAAATAATGTTATTCTGGGTTCTATGACATTGACAAAATTAACTATTGCAGATAATCCAAAAGAGGAAGGCACTGGTACTCACACGTGGAACATCAAAAGGAACTGTGAGTACCGATAAAGCATTAACTTCTGTTGCAATAATGTTTTATTATTGAATTTCCATAATGAGTTGAATCAGTGTAGTACATGAGAACATGTAGAGTCCGTAAAAGGCCAGTTGGCCTACACAAGGCAAATTTACCTAAAATCATCTTTCGTCTTCATCTATGAATTTATCTAACCTTCTCTTCAAGCTATATATTGCATTTGCACTCATATCAAAGATTCACTCATATCTGACTGCTAAGCCTGTTCAACGCATCTACTACCATGGGCGTCCGCAGAAAAAAATGCAGGGGGGGGCAATGTTGTCCTGACTCCTGAGATTGCTGTCCTGGGGGAGGGTCTGAGGGAGGTGTCCCTCCCCGTTGGAAAAAATTTTGCTCCCAGGAAAGAGCTTAGATGCAAAATGGTGGCACTTTTTCATCTGACAGAGTAGCTCAGTTACATTTTCTCCGGTAGAGAAAATTGAAGAAAAACAAATATTTCGGAAAAATTATTTTACAACAACTACATTATTCTATCAATTAAGAATTAACTCTACATGAACCAATCAGACTGGGAGATGTTCAGAGCTCAGGCATGTCTGATACAAACAGGCATCGACATAGAAGTAACAGAGTCTGTTCTTTCATTTTATTTCATTAACAAAACTCATGCTAATTTTCAGCTAAACTAGCTTATGGATTTTAACTAAATTTTACATAGGCTCCTTTGGAGCATGTTACATCCTAATACTAATAGGAGCAGTGTTTCTTCGTGCGTGGCTGCGTGGCTGCGTGCGTGCGTGCGTGCGTGCATGGGTTCGTGTTCGGTTTGCAGAAAGTGAGGCCAGCTGCGTAAGCATAAGCCAGTGGATGGCAACTCACTGAGTATGATCGAGCTGGTGAAGCAGACCACTCTGCTCCCTGCTGTGCGCAAGGCTATCCTCATTGCACTGACTCTGCCTGCAACATCATGTACTGTGGAAAGGTCCTTCAGCACACTGCGCAGGGTGAAGACCTGGTTAAGATCAACGATGAGTGCTCAACGTCTGTCCGGTCTCTGCATGCTAAGTGTCCACCGCGACAAAGTGAACAGCCAAAGCCCGAGCTAATGAACAGGGTCATTGACAAGTTCGGAAGAGATCCTCGACGGCTCCAGTTCCTGTTCCGAGAGTAATAACCTGGCCTAGCTGAATGAACTGTTGAGTAATCTTTATGTTTTTTTATTCATTTTGCATTTTCCAAGTAATTTTTTTCAAAATTTTCAATTTGTGTTCCGAGAGTAGTAATCTACGCTAACTGAATGAACTGGTGAGAAATGTTTATGTTCTTTTATTCATTTTGTATTTTCCATGTAATTTTTTCAATTTTTTTATTTTCCAGGGGGGGGCAAATGCCCCCCCTTGCCCCCCCCTGCGGACGCCCATGTCTACTACCCTCCTTGTGAAACAGTTTTTACCTCATTCTTTTGTTATTGTTTGTTCTTATGCCACATGCACGATCTACCAAGTGGTGATTTGTATATGCTTCGTGTACACTTGCATGCTGCCTGCTTATTATGTGTTTGTTTCATGTGTACGTGCACATGCATGCTGCCTGCTTATTATGTGTTTGTTTCATGTAGGCTACACATGTATGCTGCCTGCTTATTACCTATGTGTTTGTTTCGTGTGTACGTACACATGTATGCTGCCTGCTTATTATGTGTTTGTTTCATGTAGGCTACACATGTATGCTGCCTGCTTATTAAGTTTGTTTCATGTGTACGTACACATGTATGCTGCCTGCTTATTACCTATGTGTTTGTTTCATGTGTACGTACACATGCGTGCTGCCTGCTTATTATGTGTTTGTTTCATGTGTACGTACACATGTATGCTGCCTGCTTATTATGTGTTTGTTTCATGTGTACGTACACATGTGTGCCTGCTTATTAGTTTGTTTCATGTGTACCTACATATACATGTATGCTGCCTGCTTATTACCTATGTGTTTGTTTCATGTGTACGTACACATGTATGCTGCCTGTTTATTATGTGTTTGTTTCATGTACACATGTATGCTGCCTGCTTATTATGTGTTTGTTTCATGTACACATGTATGCTGCCTGCTTATTATGTGTTTGTTTCATGTACACATGTATGCTGCCTGCTTATTATGTGTACACATGTATGCTGCCTTCTTATTATGTATTTGTTTCATATGTATGTACACATGTATGCTGCCTGCTTATTATGTGTTTATTTCATGTACACATGTGTGCTGCCTACTAATTATGTGTTTGTTTCATGTGTACGTACACGTGTATGCTGCCTACTTATTATGTGTTTCATGTGCAGAATTATGCTGCCTGATCTTACATTGTAAGCTTGTACTATCTGTGTAGGGTGGAAAGTAAAATCAATGCAGATGTATTCTAATTTCATACTTTATTGGCTTTCATTGAATCACAGAAGCAAGATAGAAATTAGCAAAACAACACATAATAAGTAGGCAGCATACATGTGTACGTACACATGAAACAAACATATAATAAGTAGGCAGCATACATGTGTACATGAAACAAACACATAATAAGCAGGCAGCATACATGTGTACATACACATGAAACAAACACATAATAAGCAGGCAGCATACATGTGTACATACACATGAAACAAACACATAATAAGCAGGCAGCATACATGTGTACATACACATGAAACAAACACATAATAAGTAGGCAGCACACATGTGTACATGAAACAAACACATAATAAGCAGGCAGCATACATGTGTACATACACATGAAACAAACACATAATTAGTAGGCAGCATACATGTGTACATGAAACAAACACATAATAAGTAGGCAGCATACATGTGTACATACACATGAAACAAACACATAATAAGAAGGCAGCATACATGTGTACACATAATAAGCAGGCAGCATACATGTGTACATGAAACAAACACATAATAAGCAGGCAGCATACATGTGTACATGAAACAAACACATAATAAGCAGGCAGCATTAATGTGTACATGAAACAAACACATAATGAGCAGGCAGCATACATGTGTACATACACATGAAACAAACACATAGGTAATAAGCAAGCAGCATACATGTATATGTAGGTACACATGAAACAAACTTAATAAGCAGGCACACATGTGTACGTACACATGAAACAAACACATAATAAGCAGGCAGCATACATGAGTACGTACACATGAAATAAACACATAATAAGCAGGCAGCACGCATGTGTACGTACACATGAAACAAACACATAGGTAATAAGCAGGCAGCATACATGTGTACGTACACATGAAACAAACACATAGGTAATAAGCAGGCAGCATACATGTGTACGTACACATGAAACAAACGTAATAAGCAGGCAGCATACATGTGTACGTACACATGAAACAAACACATAGGTAATAAGCAGGCAGCATACATGTGTACGTACACATGAAACAAACACATAATAAGCAGGCAGCATACATGTGTACGTACACATGAAACAAACACATAGGTAATAAGCAGGCAGCATACATGTGTAGCCTACATGAAACAAACACATAATAAGCAGGCAGCATACATGTGTACGTACACATGAAACAAACACATAGGTAATAAGCAGGCAGCATACATGTGTAGCCTACATGAAACAAACACATAATAAGCAGGCAGCATGCATGTGTACGTACACATGAAACAAACACATAATAAGCAGGCAGCATGCAATTGTACACGAAGCATATACAAATCACCACTTGGTAGATCGCGCATGTGGCATAAGAACAAACAATAACAAAAGAATGAGGTAAAAACTGTTTCACAAGGAGGGTAGTAGATGAGTTGAACAGGCTTAGCAGTCAGATATGAGTGAATCTTTGATATGAGTGCAAATGCAATATATAGCTTGAAGAGAAGGTTAGATAAATTCATAGATGAAGACGAAAGATGAAAGGGTAGATTGTAAGTCAGATTTTGTAGTGGACAGGGACGAGTTGGTGAAAGCTCAAATGTCTGACAAGAAATTAAAGGTAGTTTGGGATGAGGCAAAGAGGGAAGGGGAGCTTGGTGGTGACTATGTAGGATTTTATGTGCAAGGTGTTTTGATGAGAAATTGGAGACCACTGGACGCTCTCGCTTGTAATCATGCACTGGATGGTGAAGAGACAAATTGTAATTCCGGAGAAGTACAAAGGCAGGATTATGGAGGTGGCACATGGAGACAGTCTAGCAGGGCACTTAGGAGTGAGGAAGATAATGAAAAGAATTCTGTCAAATTTTATTGGCCAAATGTGAAGGGAGACGTCGCTCTCTACTGTAGCTCCTGTGTGACTTGTCAGAAGGTGGGGAAGCCGAATCAGAGCATTAAGCCGGCCACGCTTCAATCCATTCCTGTGGTAGATGAGCCATTTCAACGAATTGTAATAGACTGTGTGGGTTCATTGCCAAAAACTAAGAGAGGCAATCAGTATCAATTGACCATAATGTGTATGTCCACTAGATTTCCGGAAGCTATTCCACTGAGAAGTATACATGCGAAAAATGTTGTAAAGGAGTTGATGAAGTATTTCTCGTGGGTTGGGATGCCACAAAGTATTCAGTCTGATAGAGGGAGTAATTTCACATCACATATGTTCACAAAGATCCTGAAGGATCTACATATTAAGCAACAACTTTCAAGTGCATACCATTCTCAGTCCCAGGGATGTGTGGAAAGATTTCACCAAACTCTCAAGAACACTCTAAGGATGTATTGTGAGGAAATTGGGGTTAACTGGGATGAAGCAGTCCCGTTGGCATTGTTTGTAGTGAGGGACAGTGTGCATGAGTCAACGGGTTTCAGTCCATTTGAATTGGTGTATAGGCACGAGGTGAGAGGGCCCTTGGGGATGATGAAAGATAAATGGTTAGGGGGTGAGCATCCCCCGAGTGTAGTGAAATATGTCTCTGACTTTAAGGATAGGTTGATGAGGGCCAGAGAAATTGCACTGGAAAATTTGAAAGAGGCACAGAGTGAAATGAAAAAGTGGTATGACAGAAAAGCCAGGGCAAGAAAATTTTGTTGAAGAAAAAGTACTGGTATTGTTTCCTATAGAAAAGATGGTATGCATTGACGTCACTAAGCCCCGCCCCGAACACGTGGGCCGGGCCCGTTGGCCGTGTCGAGAGTAAACAGATCCTATATCTTTGACCGTAGACGCTGTACATACCCACACATTACCCTCATTTACGATGGCAGGAGAAGCTGCTGGTGATGTTTTATTATCAGACTCTATCCTTAAGACATTAAACTCAAATTCTGTGGCACAATACCGTGAAAAGTGTATAGAAAAAGGGAATATAGACCCTTATAACATACCCAAGCACAAGTGGAAGGATATCACGACTCTGCTATGTGGCGATCTTCCAGACTTACGGCACAGTGATATATATCAGTATTTGATAAACTTCAAAAGTAGATATAATCACAAGACTTTAAGATCCTATAGAAGTCTGGAAGCCTACAAGTATTTTGTTGCTGGATGGGTCAGTGATCAGCTACTCATCACAGACATCAATCAAGGGAATGCCGCCACGGTGTGCATCATTAGAGCTAAGGTAAGATATTTTATATGTAGTGTGGTTGTTTAATGTAGTATCTATATCAGTGGTTCTTAAACTTTTTGATACTGTACCCTCACAGAGTTATATACCTCTGTGGTGACCCCAGGCAGTGTTATGATAAATCACCTTGTTGTGGGTACAACTTGAATAATTTTGACAAATATAAGTATACCTACCTCTGTAGCCTATTAGATTTTTATTTTATCGGTAGGTCGGGCAGAGCAACATAGTGTTGTGCTGGAAGCTTCCCCCGGGGTCTCTGGGTCTCTGGAAGACTCTGGGAGGAGCGAACAGGGGGGCGGGGAGCAAGGCCCAGCCCGCGCCCCACGGGGCCCGCGGCCAGGCGCCAGGCGGGAAGTGTTGCCAACTCGCACATATTTTTGCTACATGTTCATTTTTGTATGATCGAATATATACTGTAACGTTCTAGACTGTACTGTTCGGAGAAGAGGGCGAGAGGAGTCAGCCCCAGTCGTAGTAAGCTAGTGGCCAGTGAAGAGTCAAGAGTGAGTTGTACTACTAAGGAAGAATATTAAACTACAGAAGCCGTGCAAGGTGTTTACATATCTCCCTCCCATGGAATCTCCTGACGGCGACACGGAACCCAAGTAACACGTCCGGCATAACATTGGCGTCAGGAGTGTAGGCATTTGTTTTTTTTTCGCCATGGAGACTCGTTCCCAAGCTGCCCAGAGGGACGACATGTTGACTGAACTTTTGGAAGCCTTGAGACTACAGGGGGAGAAACAAGACGGACTCCACGAACTCAAGGAACAACAAGAAAGAGCACAGCAACAACTAGAAAGAACACTCCAAGAACTCAAAGAACAACAAGAAAGAGCACAGCAACAACAAGAAGGAACACTCCAAGAACTCAAAGAACAACAAGAAAGAGCACAGCAACAACAAGAAAGAGCACAGCAACAACAAGAAGGAACACTCCAAGAACTCAAAGAACAACAAGAAAGAGCACAGCAGCAACAAGAAGGAACACTCCAAGAACTCAAAGAACAGCTAGAAGATCGCTTCACAGGATTACAGCTACAGCTAAAAGCAGTACAAGATGAAAGTGAGACAGTGCGAAAAGAAATGACTGATGTGACCACGAGCTTGGGACAACGCCTGATAGAAGTGGAGAAAGAACACACAAATCTTCAACAAGAGATTGTTAACCGTTTTTAAGTGTTTCTACTTTTTAAAGTTGTTGGCGTTAAGTGTTAAGTTTAAGGCGCGAACTGTTATCTCACTCGTCACAGGGCCGGTGTTACCGTGGCCTGCTTCACAAGTTGATTGTAGTAGGTGAGATAACACAATAGCCTTTACTTAAGTGAGGTGTGGCCGAGTGGTAGCCGTTATAAGTTCACTTTAGTTCACTTTAGTTCTCTCTCTCTTGGGCATTAAAAGGTGTGAATGTATTTTAACTATATTAACAGTTTTACACAAAAGTTTACAGTTTACGTGAGAAGTCTGTGGTCTGGCGAAGGTAAGCGCCTACCCACGACAGGCTGTGTCGTAGGCAGACAAGTGAGCGTCTCGGAATTGGTAACGAGACCCCGTGCAGCGGCGCGGTGTGGAGTCACGCGGCGGAGCGTGGCTCTGCACCCGGGTGCGGGTGTGTGCTGACTCGACTCACCGGGGCAGAAAAGGTCGCGGGCTGTGTCAGCGTTCTTGCACTCCCTTCTCTGTCTGCCCCTTGACGACACTTGCTACTGTTAATATGTTTGAGAGAGAGATATAACACCTATTTAACATTTCGGAGAGGTCCGTAAATCGTTGCCACCATTATGTTAACCGTTTTTAAGTGTTTTTTACTTCTTAAAGTAGTTGGTGTTAAGTGTTAAGTTTAAGACGCGAACTGTTATCTCACTCGTCACAGGGCAGGTGTTTCCGTGGCCTGCTTCACAAGTTGATTGTAGTAGGTGAGATAACAGCTCGCGCCTTAAACTTAACACTTAACACCAACTACTTTAAAAAGTAAACAAGATGGAGGTGGTACAAGAGACGACACACAAAGAAATATTAGAAGTAAGTGACAGAGTGAAGGCCCTTGAAGATTTCTTGGCTGGAAACGGACAGCCAGTGTCTGCAGGGGCTAGTTGTACCCAAGATGCTTCTCCTACGCAAGTCCGGGGTAGTTTGAGCTCTGTTACGCCTGAGTTTACCCCCGCGAGAAGTTCCGCCAGCCCCATGAGTCTGCTGGGGTCGCTTGTTAGAAAGAATTGCCTCAGGAGTTTGATGGCAAGGTCTCCTGGGAGGCTTACCGCGCTCAGTTTGAGCTGTTGGCAGATCGGAATGGATGGGATGACCAAGAGTGCGCGGTTCAGCTGGCCACTAGTCCTTGCTCAGCTCGACAATGCGACAAAGGGCAGCTACAGCGGGCTGGTACAGGAGCTGGAGCAACGATATGGGATCAAGCACCAGAACGAGCTCTTCAGGGTTAGGTTCAGAACCCGCAACAGGAGGCGCGGCGTGTCTCTTCAGGAACTCGCTCAGGACCTTGAGAACATGGCGCACAAGGCATACCCAGGTGCTGCACTGACCTGTTGACGATTTTGCTGCGTGATCAATTCACCAATGCCCTGGACAGCCCTCAGCTGAAGATATAAGTGAAGCAAGCTAAGCCAACATCAATGCAGGAAGCTCTGGCATATGCCATGGAGTTTGAGTCCTTTGTTAAGTCTAGCTT
Organism: Eriocheir sinensis; assembly: GCF_024679095.1. Taxonomy (NCBI): domain Eukaryota; kingdom Metazoa; phylum Arthropoda; class Malacostraca; order Decapoda; family Varunidae; genus Eriocheir; species Eriocheir sinensis. The sequence continues at coordinate 3,607,564 of NC_066522.1, read as the reverse complement.
GTCAAGCTTCAGGGACGACTCAACTTCTGGCTTTTGGGCACGAAAGGGCGCTGTCAGCGATACAGACAGGTTCCAAGGAACGTGCTGGTACTGCGAGAAGGTTGGGCACAAGGAGAACGAATGCTATAAGAGGATAAAGAAATATGAAGGTGGCGCTAGGAAGAAGCCCAGGGAAGGACCCAAGTGCTGGACCTGTGGAGAAAAGGGGCACTGGAAGAATGAGAGTCGGAAAAATGTGCCCCCGGCGAGGACCACCACTCGGGAAACTAAGAAGGACTGGTTTCCGGGGCAACGTCCGGTCTGTCCTGTACATGCCCTGAAGATATCAATGTGCATGAGAACCACCATGACGAGCTGCCAAGTGGAGGGCAAGGTTGACGGAGTGTTGTGGCCTGTGGTCGTCGACACAGGCTCGGAACGCACATTTGTGCGGCCTGACGTGGTGAGTCATCGTCGGCTTCCTAAGACGTCGCATCGACTGTGCGGAGTCACTGGACACTATGCAGAGCTCAGAGGCCCAGTGGACGTGAAGTTTGAGCTCGGAGGAAAGGAAGAGTTCCTCTCTGTCTACGTGGCTGATATGGACGACCCCTGCATCCTAGGTATGGATTATCTTGTCTCCCACAGGTGCGAGCTGGACTTCCGCGCTAAGAAGCTGACTGTAGGAGGAAGGAGGGTGCCACTGATGACTGTGCACAAGGAGGGCCTGCCAGTGACTGTCAAGCGCAAAACCATTATTCCTTCGAGGTCAATGATGCTATTACCCTGTAAAATTACGGGTGTCCCCCCGGCTAGTCTGTGTGTGGTAGAGAGTGGAACTCGATGTCCGGTAGAAAACGGGGTGATTGTAGGCAGTACTTTGGCAAACCCTGCTGCAGCAGATGTGCCTGTCGTCGTAGCCAATGTCTCCTTCAGCCCAAAGAAAATAAAACAAGGGACCATGGTGGGGTTGTGCCAAGAGAATGACCAGGAACCGAGAACCTGTGTCTGCAGGAGAACCCTGACGAAGCCCCAGAAGGAGCTGCCCGACTACCTGCGCGACCTGTTTGCCAGAAGCTCCCAGTGTCTGGAGGAGCCCCAAGTGGAACAGCTCAGGGAGCTTCTCGTGAGGAATGCAGATGTGTTTTCCACAGGAGACCTGGACTTGGGGTGTACAGACCTGGTAGAGCACCACATCGACACAGGTAGCCACCGCCCAGTAAAGCAAGCTCCTCGAAGGATGGCACCAGCCCCTCGCAAGGAGATGGATGAGGTGATGGGTGACCTCCGGCAACAGGGGTTAATCGAGCGGTCCAGCAGCCCGTGGGCGTCTGCTGTAGTGCTCGTCAGGAAAAAGGACGGTTCCCTCAGGTGCTGCGTGGACTACCGAGCCCTCAACGATCTCACCATCAAGGATTCATACCCACTCCCACGGATCGATGACACGCTCGACGCTTTGGTGGGCTCCAAGTGGTTTTCAACACTAGATATGAAGTCTAGGTATCACCAAGTCAAAATGTCGGAGCAGGACAAAGAGAAAGCAGCCTTCTCCTACGGTCAAGGCCTGTGGCAGTTTAAGGTCATGCCCTTTGGTATGTGCAACGCGCCGGCCACGTTCGAGCGGCTGATGGAGAGGGTGCTGGAGGGACATCACTGGAAGAAGGCACTCATCTACCTCGACGACGTAATTGTCTTTGGCCAGACCTTCGAGCAGGAGATGGAAAGGCTATCAGAGGTCTTCGCCCGGTTTAGAGCTGCACACCTTAAGAAGAAATGCTGCCTATTTCAAAAGGAGGTCCAGTACTTGGGACACATCGTGAGCGAGGCTGGAGTACGCACTGATCCTGAGAAGGTGGCTGCGGTAAGGAACTGGCCGACACCCACCAACGAGAAGGAGCTGCGGAGCTTCCTCGGGTTGTGCTCATACTACCGCAGGTTTGTGAAAGGCTTCGCTACGATTGCTGCATCACTACACCTCCTGACGAAGAAGGTGCGCAAGTTTGAGTGGATAGCGGAAACCCAGGTTGCTTTTGAGAAGCTCAAGGAGGCCCTCAGCAGCTCGCCCGTACTCACCTACCCAGTCCCCTCTAAGCCTTTTATACTGGATTGTGATGCCAGTGATGAGGGGATTGGTGGAGTGCTGTCCCAAGCATGTGCCGACATGGAACGGGTTGTGGCCTACTTCAGCAAGAAGCTCACCCCAGCCGAGAAAAACTATTGCTTGACCCGGAAAGAACTCCTGGCAGTAGTCAAGAGCCTTGACTTTTTCCATGCTTACCTGTACGGTGCAACTTTCACCATCAGCACGGATCACGCTGCATTGCGGTGGCTGAAGTCATTGAAAAACCCCGAGGGCCAGCTTGCTCGCTGGATAGGTAAATTAGAGCAGCATCAATACACTATTGTGCACCGATCTGGGCTTACCCACGGTAACGCGGATAGCTTGAGCCGGCGCCCCTGCCTACCTGAGTGTCAACATTGCTTCCAGAGGGAAAGCATCCAGAATATGTGCCGCCGCACTACAGTTGAACAGACAGCGGAGGTGCCATGGGAAAACTGCAGCGGGAGGACCGAGATCTCGACCAGTTATGGAGTGGCTGAGTCAGTCGTCAGCGCGACCTGGGTGGGAGGTTATCTCTAGAGAAAGCCCTACCACCAAGAATTACTGGACTCAGTGGGACTCTCTCCGGATGGACAACGGGGTGTTGCAGCGACTCTGGGTTTCTCATGATGGTCTTGACCACTACTGGTCCACGGTGCTACCTATGAAGTCCCGGGAAGGCGTCTTGAAAGAAATGCACGACAGCATCACCAGCGGACACCTCGGGGTAAAGAAGACACTGAGTCGCCTGCGCCAAAGGTTCTACTGGGTTGGCATGAGGAAGGATATGGAAGAATGGTGTCATGCATGTGAGGTGTGCTGTGCAAAGAAGGTCCCCAAGAAGCGTCACCGTGCCCCATTGCAACTACACCAGGTTGGAGCCCAATGGAACGGGTGGCAGTGGATATAGCAGGACCCTTGCCTCTGACGACGAACGGAAATAGGTACATCTGCGTCGCAATGGATTACTTCACCAAATGGCCGGAAGCCTATGCCATCCCAGACCAGGAAGCCACTACCATCGGTAAGGTATTGGTGGAGGAGTTCTTCTGTCGCTTCGGTGTACCTAACGAGCTCCATTCCGAGCAGGGAAGGAATTTTGAGTCAACAGTCCTTGCAGAGTGCTGCAAGCTTCTGGGTATCAAGAAGACCCGGACCACCCATCTGCACCCACACTCAGATGGAATGGTGGAAAGGTTTAATTGGACGTTGGGCCAGGAGTTGGCCAAGCAGTGCAACAATGACCAGTCTTCATGGGATCAGAAGCTGCCTGCGCTCCTCATGGCCTACAGGTCTGCCGCCCACGAGACTACGGGGTATTCACCGGCAAAGCTGATGTTTGGACGTGAGCTGCGATTGCCGGTGGACCTACTGACAGGAAGGCCTCCTGGGGAAGGCCTTCCAAGGGACGCCTCCAGTTTTGCCCGTGGGCTAGAGGAACGGCTGGAAGAGGTGCACCATCAAGTCCGTGGTGCCTTGAAGTTCTCCGGGGAGGCCATGAAGCGCGGTTACAATATGAGGGCAAGCCACGTTGACTTCAAGGAAGGAGACCAAGTCTGGCTTTACAACCCGCAGAGGAAGAAAGGCCAGTCTCCGAAGTTACAGAGCCCCTGGGAAGGCCCTTATACAGTGCTAGAACGCCTCTCCGACGTGACTAACAGATTACGGAGAACGGAAAGGACCAAGCCGAAAGTTGTCCACGTCAACTGGCTATGGAGGTACCACGGTCCGGGAAACTACACCTGGAACAACTACGGACACCCAGCAGCCGACGAAAACGCAAGGGACGTCCAGGACCGAGAGGAGGTCAACGACAACATAGGTCTTCTGGACCTTTCAACCGAGGGAGATAACCTCCCGGCTTCGGCAGATGTTCCAGGGACATCCCAAGGATCGGACGACGACGAGGCGCACCAGGAGACAGACGCGCAGGAGGCAGAAAAGAGAAGATAGAGACAACGCAGGCGTCCACGGCGATACGACGATTATTATGTTTTTGATAAATTTTCTTATATTTGTATATAGTTGTGTGTGTGATCGGGACGATCACAATTAAGAGGGGGGAATAGTGTTGTGCTGGAAGCTTCCCCCGTGGTCTATGGGCCTCTGGAAGACTCTGGGAGGAGCGAGCAGGGGGTCGGGGAGCAAGGCCCCGCCCGCGCCCCGCGGGGCCCGCGACCAGACGCCAGGCGGGAAGTGATGCCAACCGGCACATATTTTTTCTACATTTTCATTCTTGTATGATCGAATATATACTGTAACGTTCTAGACTGTACTGTTCGGAGAAGAGGGAGAAGAGGGCGAGAGGAGTCAGCCCCAGTCATAGTAAGCTAGTGGCCAGTGAAGAGTCAAGAGTGAGTTGTACTACTAAGGAAGAATATTAAACTACAGAAGCTGTGCAAGGTGTTTACATACCTCCCTCCCACGGAGTCTCCTGACGGCGACACGGAACCCAAGTAACACGTCCGGCATAACAATAGGTTAAGATGGTTTGGCCATGTGAAGAGAATCTTGAGGTCGGGAGTGAGACGAGAGGTGTGTAGCATGATTAGTTTCTTCAGATGGAAATGTTCAACATAAATGGAGTGACAGTAGTCAGTCACTAAACACAAAATTCAGTAATTCCAGAGCAGGAAATTTATCTCTTCCAAAAGAGAAATCACAGTTATAATAATAAAATAAGTGATAGTATCAAGTGGTAGAGCTTATAATTTTAACCTCATTTCTCCTGAACAAATATTTAGATTTTTCTCTTTATTTTCCAGGTCAAACATTCTTAAAGTCACCCTGCAGCGCAGGGGTGACAAGCAATTTGTAATCATGAAGTTTTCTCGTTCTTTTTTTGTTTTATCCCATCTGCACTTGTAGGGTTTGTCAACCTCTACATGGAGACTCATGGCAAGAGCGGATCCAGAAAATCAATTTTGGGGGGCCCGATGTTAAATTTCATAAGTTAGCGACAGCCTCAAAACAGTGAAGACCAATGGATAGTGATAGCGGTTCTTTGCTTAAAATCCGCAGCTCCCGAGCAATCAACGTATATGTGACAAATGAATTTTTCTTGTATAGGTATATATGAAGTGCAATCAATATTTAAGCTGGCAAGCAATAATAAGAAACAATTCAAATTGTACATCCGACCAGTAAAAAGGCAGATCTGAACAGGTAGAAATCATCACCACACGAGCATTCGAAGAAAACTAAACGTTTATTTCGATATGTAGGCAGCAAGGGTGATCATAATAAAGGTCATATATAAATTACAAACCTAACCTTTACAAAAAAGAGTTAATATGTAAAATTAGACACAACTGAAGATGAAAAGGAATTCTTATAGTTTTTTTTTTACATGGGATTGAGGTAACACATTTGCAAAGATTGGCTGATCTAAAGAAATATATTTACAAATTCCCAAGTATTTAACAAGTGCCTCACTTAGCAAAGAGTAGTCGGCGTTTTTTTTTCGCCGAATTTGCTTATCACTCTCTCGACTGAAATGGGTATATCATAGTGGAGGGCAAGTCCGTTCAGGCGCTCTTGGCCGACGGTACTCCTCAGATAGGTTTTCAGCCTTTTCAATGCTGAGAAAGACCTCTCGGCTTCCGCGTTGGAGATTGAAGGCATCAACAGAGTTTTCAAGAGAATGGCGAGATTGGGGAACATGCTGGTGCTGGCGTGTGCCTGGGCTTCTTTGATAGTTTGGAAGACCGGGACAGATAATGCCCAGCGCCTTCACGAGTGTCAGGGATTCGATGTCGAGCTCGTAGAGCTTCACCGCTTGAAGCACAACCGCAACATCCGTTTCGGGGCCTTTGAGGAGTTGCTTGAGCTGAAGTGCGACAGGCACTGTGTCGTCGCCGAGCCGACTCTTCAACTCAGCCAAGACGTGGTCCACGAACGGAATGTACACCGCCCGGCGGTAGTACTCCTCAGCATTCTCGCACGGAACATTTGATCGCTGGGTCTGTCGTCCACAGAGTCGTGGCACAGGGATGGTGTCATGCGATGACCCCACCTCGACCAAAAGCTCTTCCGCTTTCATGAACACGTCGTGGAAATGATTCTCCGCATCTGCTCTGAACTTGGCAAAAATGGTCTCGATGCCACGAATCGTGGCGTAGGCTGACACCAGGTCGCTATCTTTTCTCTGAAGAGTTCGGCTCGGCTCGAGAGTATGCGCCAAAAGCCGCCAATATACACTCCACCACAACCAGTCCAACGAGAAAGCGGGGAACACGTATGGCGATGAGAAGGAGCCCAGCGGTGGCGTCAAGTTCTTCCTCGAGAAAAACAGCGATGACAGGCAGAAATTCAACGAAAACCAGCACTGCGTCATGCCTCTCAATCCACCTGGTGGGGCACAGGAGAACAAGCTTTTCGCGCTTGGCCGAGGTGAGGTTGACAACCTCTGTAAAGCGGAGAGAGCGCATATTCGAAGAATGAACGAAGTTGTACACCTCGGTCAGTGTTTGGAGAGCGATCTTCACTTCCTTGACATCACACGCCTTCGTCAGTTCTAGATTCTGCCGGTGGTTAAAGCAGTGGATTGGTTTGGCCAGGGTGTACTTCTTCATGAGTAATGTGGCACACCCTTTGAATTTTCCCATCATGGCACTTGCTCCATCGAAACCAAGTCCCCTGCACTTGGCCACGTCCAATCCGAGGTCTTCAACGGTGCGCAAAAGGAGCCAGGCTAAACCTTTACCGGCGAGGTCATGGGCGTGCACAAAGGCAAGGAAGTCTTCCCTTATTTCCTCTTCGAAGTGCCGAATGATGATAGTGGCCTTCACTAAAATTTACTTTCTGCTTGCATGTGAGGAATGAGGTCACAAAGATTTTTTCCTAGGCCTTTACATCTTGCTCTATAACATTCAATATACGATTCCGTAACTTAAATACTGAAAATAAATGAAGAAAATCCTGAGTTCTCCAGAAATGCAATAGAAATGTACCAGTTTTCGTTTCGACTCTCTCTGAAAGTGGACATTTTAGCAGATGGGGGGGGGGGGGAGGGGGTCGTCCGACACCTCCGGCCCCTTCCCCCCCTCCTGGGTACGGCGTACTACGCCCTGTACGAGTATACAGATTGTTAGATGAGTGCGGGCCCCATAAGAGCGCGGGGCCCTGGGCACGTGCCCGTTGTGCCCTGGCCCTGCAGGAGAGTGAAAAATTACATCAGACACCCTTAGCCTTATCCTGTTCCCAGAATAGATGACTATATTGTGTGGGGTTCTTGAAAAGGTCTGGACTTCTGAAGATCTCGTAAAATTCTCAGCAATAAAAAATATAAAATAAATATCAGATAATTGAGTTCTCAGACTCACAGCCCCTTTCTCGTCTCTTATTTATGACCAGTCACACTCTCATAGGATAAGCAAAGGCCAGATGAACCTGCTCCTAAGTTTATTTAAAACAACAAGGAAACCTCGCTGAAATAAGGAATAATTAAATTAATCCCAGGCACACAGCAACCTAGCTAACTGGATTAAACTATCCTATGCAAGAAGTGTACTTAGCTGTAGATGGGCGCTCCTGTAGCCACACCTTGATCTACCACGTGGTCCGTTCGCGCACGTTGGAGTCCTCCGGCCTCTTCTCGTACCTTCCAAGGTGCTCCACACAGCAACACGCCTCTCGTACCTCCCAAGGGCTTCCCTCGCCTGCAGTACACAGCTACCTAGCTTGTGGATACGGCAAGGCAGGAAAACCACCACGATACACGTGGCTCGGGAGTACTGGGAGACGGACGTCCTGGTGGCTGGGTCACTCGGCGGAAGATGGCTGCGGGTGGCTGACGACCTCCGCTCGCCCGCGGTCAAGATGCCATCACTCGCCACAACTGACATCTCTTGATCTGCATAACACTTACACTAACGCCCTAACGGCTATGGGTTATTATTTATTAATACCCTAACACCATGCACTAAGTAATAGTGGATCATGCATCTCACGAATAATCAGCACTGGAAGCAATAACGATAAGTATTTGAATAAGCTCCTGCTCCCGCTTGGCCTGGGTCTGGGTCTGGGTAGGTAGAAATTTCCCGCCTTCTAGGGACTTATTTTCCCGCTCTCTAAATAAAAATGGCGGGAACTTCCGCGGTGTTTTCCACGGGCTATTCTTGGAAAGAGGAAATCATGACATTTCTGATATATATATATATATATATATATATATATATATATATATATATATATATATATATATATATATAGATATATATATATATATATATATATATATATATATATATCAGTGGTGGGCACCGATCACTTTTTTGCTGTTCCGATCCCCGATCATCCGATCACTTTGGGCAACTGATCCGATTCCGATCATCCGATCATTTTTTAAGTACTGTTGTTCCGATTAATCATTCCGATCATCCGATCATTAAAACTTATAATGATATTTATTATTTTTTTATAAAAATAATAAAAAAAAATATTTTAGGCGTTCTTTACATAATAATTTCAAATAAGTAATAAGTTAATTATTTGCTTATAAATATTTTTTTCCTCTTTCTTTTAGTATATGACATGGTAAAGAAAAAAAAAATTCTTAAATTCTTATTTTAGGCATTTATTTAAATCTACCCTTTTTATTCAGTTTATGAAAGTATGGAAAAATAATTGTTCACTATTCTAACTATTGACGTTAATGACTTAAAAATTACGTATCCAAAACAGCAGCCGCCCGGCACGGATGAGACAGACTCCGTCCCTCCGTCGTGCGCCTTTCCCTGACAAACATGGCCAGCATTAACCACGACTTGTTGATTGCTGTCGCTGTGCTTGCTGCTGGAGAAGAAGGGATAACAGCTAGCTAGTTTAACGGCCATAGTGTTAGACTTCTCCATTCCCATCCCATCCCCTTCCCTTACCCGTGGCCATAATATACCATAGTGTAAAGCGTCCCCATGTGGTTGGGATTGTTTTACGCTACCCCTTGAGGGTGCAGATGGGGTGGGAAAAGTGTTGACTCCGCGGGGTAGAGTGCAGGACATCTTCGGCTTTTCCTTCGTATATTTCATGAGTAAATAGTGTTCTATTTGTTATTATAGAAGGGCATATATTGAAAAGCATCAGAATATTTGTATGACTGATATTATATCGCAAACTTTGCTAAAGTTAATATATATTTTTTAGTTTGTGAAGACTGGTGTTTCCATTTGATTGTAAACGTACAATTATTTTTGAAGATTCATTTATAATTGTCCCCAAGAATGGCAAAAGACGGCAAATTGATGACTAAATATGGCATTATTATGGGAATACTTAACATATATCATAAAAAAATAGCATTCAAGACAAAAATGCCATAAATGACACGACCTGGCAACTCCGGTGTGGCTGCCCAGGTGTGTGACGAGTCATGGATACCAACCTGTCTCATAAATTAACTTACCCGCGTTACTTGTTATTTACTTGTAGATCAACAACGCTATTGTTTTGTTTTATGATATATAATGTATATGAATAAAATGGTGTGTAAAAAATGCATTATTTATTTCGTTTTCTGTAATTATTGGTTTGAAAGTGCTGCCAACATTATTATGACGTGCGGATTGGTCCCTCATATCTGTCCCGGGGATTGGAAGGGCACGGGGCGGCTTGTCCATACCCTAGTCCCGCGTATGGGGATGGGTACGGGTAGGGAATGGGGAAGACTAACACTTTGGCCGTAAGGCCCTGTCCCACCACCGCCCGGTACATCTCGAATCACGTCGAATTGGGTTACTTCGGCACCCCCACGGAAAAATCGGCACTGGTCGGCGGTCAACGAGCGCACATTTTTCCACGCCGGCACGCACCAGCTAGCGGCCAAAAAAGCCGCAGTCGACAATAACTTTATCCGAGAGCGGCCCGACAGAATTTTTGATCACGAGATACCGTGCCGACACCGTACAATGTTCTTCATTACCTTGTCTCTGCCGGGCAAGCACCGTGCACGTACCGGCTCTTGCCGGACGCGTATCGGCCTTTACCAGGTTATAATTTCTCCCACCGGTGTTCTCACGGTGTGAGTACGGTGCCCTAGGAATGCGCACGGCAGGGTAAAACGTTGTACTGGCTGGCAATAGCTGGGAGCTCACTGGCCCAAGCTTATATAAAACCGGGCACCCTATCCAGGGTTGTAATAATCAAAATAATTAATTAATACAAAGGCCCGCTTCCCTTAAGGGGATGAATCTTAGAACCAGGATTGTAGAGACACGCCAGTCCTCGTCAACAGACCGACTTGGTCGGCTAGATTTCGATCGCCCATAAAGTCGGTCTGTCGGCACACTGCTACGGGCCGCCTTTGGCAAAGGCCCGTGCACCCTCCAATAGGGGGGGAGCAATCTTTGAAGGCCACGGTTGCCATTTGGTATTGAAGCACTGTGATTGGTATTGGACTCAAATTTGGTAATGAAACGAATGAAATTTGGTATTGAACTATAAAAAAAAAAAAGAAATAAAGGAATACTTCCACTTATACATCACCTTACACACACCAAAAAAAACAAAAAAAACGTACATAGACAGTTCAAGCTCCCCAGTAACCAACTTTTTTTTTATAGTATTTAAAAGCTTAATATTTTCATATCTTAGTTGGAACGTTCGGGGTGAATTTTTACCTGTGCTGCATATTCAATTTTCACCGTCACCCTGCAAACCTGAGACACCAGGATTAGTATTAAAAGGCAACGGATAAATAGCCATTAGTTACGGCCATGCAGGTAGCGACCCCCGACAACTTTTAATTTCCTCGCCAGGCCGTCCCTACCCTATTCCTCCCCCCTCATACCCTCCGGTTAACACGCTTTTTTGTACGAGAGTCTCGAGGCGTGTATAAGTCTCGTAAAGTGACATACAAGTCTCGTACAGATAACTGTGCATATGTACCTTGCACCTTATATGTACTGTGTAGTCGTCAGGTCGGTACTGGAACCTAGGGGTGGGCAGGTACCAGTACCAGACTGCTCGGTACCGGTACCAATACTAGCCAGTCGCTCATGATGTCCCTCATTTCTTCCTCACACGAGTGAGAGGCTGAGACTGAGTGCATGAGAGGATATCTCGGTGTTATGGATATTCTCCTCTCTCTCTCTCTCTCTCTCTCTCTCTCTCTCTCTCTCTCTCTCTCTCTCTCTCTCTCTCTCTCTCTCTCTCTCTCTCTCTCTCTCTCTCCACTGAATGAAGTGAATATTTACCCAACCGCCACCATGAGATTTTCCCCCTCGGAAAAAATCCAACCTGGCAACTCTGCGCTCGTTTGGCCAGGGAAGACCACGAACCGCGTCATAGATGGTTTTATGCGCGTGATCTGAACATACGGTTCTGAAACCATACCGCGTCATAGGAAACCGCGCCTTACGAATCCTCGTCATACTCGACTTGACTGTACAGGTAACTCTCGATTTACGCGAGTGTTGCGTTCTTGGAGAGGTCGCGTAATTCAAAAACAATGTAAATCAAACAAGAGGTAGGTTTCTGTCGAAAAATAAATACCGTAATTTTCGGCGTATAGCGCGCATTTTTTCACATAAAAAATGCCTGAAAGTTTAGCCCTGCGCGTTATACGCTGAATGTACAAATTTTTATTTCTTCTTTGGGATGTTTTTAAGGGTCTGTTTTTCGTCTTATCCAATAACAACAGCAAACTTACCTTTATTATTGTTTATAATCCTTCATAGTCCGTAGCTGTCCTATAATATGTTACCATAGAATACAGGGCGATCTAATAACTACTATACAAAGACTAAATCGGTGGAAGATCGTCCATGCCTTGCTGTTATCCCGTTTTTCCGTCGGGCGCCATTTGTATGATCTTGATCTTGATGTCACAGGTGGCTTAAGATTGTATGACTAAGGAGCAGTACAAGCTACATAAAAAATCATATTGGAAAAAAATGTCCATGTGTTCATTATTAATTATGAATATTAGTGAGAATAATGGGGTGAATATGATATCAGAAACTGTACATCATGAGTCTTGTACGAGGAGTTATTTCACGCAATCCCAGCCCAGCCGCCATTTGCATTGTTTACAAACCACACAACCACACCCACACAACAAACAGCTGCATGCCGCGTGTCACCAGAACCGAGATATCCACTCGGGCACTCATTCTCAGCCTCTCTCGTGTGAGGAAGAAATGAGACACACCATGAGGGGCTGGCTAGTATTGGTACCGGTACCGAGCAGTCTGGTACCGGTACCGTACCGTATTCCAGGTACCGTTAGTACCGGTACTAGCGTGGCAGCGTAGGTACTGTATTGTTGTTCAAGTGGCGCGCGGGAAGAACTGAGCTCAGCTGTGTGGCCGTGTGAGTCCAGTTGCGTGAGACATCTGGTGGCCACTCCATAAAATATCGCGTATAAGTGAAAAAAACGCCTAAATTAAACATTTATTTGGATTTTGGACCCCGCGTAAACCAAACTCGCGTAAATCGAGAGTTACCTGTACTTCCATTTCTTATTTTCATTTGTAGAATATTCAACATCATTGGATGGGCCACCACCGCCCCCGTCACGAACCTAAAAGTTAACTTGGATTCATCTCTGCCTGGGCCGACGGAGCTCCACGCGCGGTCCCGGGTGGACCCCGGTTCCCACTGTCCCCGCCGTCGATGATGTCACTGACGGTCGACGGATCCGTAAAAACGGAATAGTGGGAACCATGCCTTAACCGCGTCCACACTAGGCCTCACGAGGCGACTCATGAGGCGACTCGTGTATGCCCCTGGACTCACAAAAACAATAGAATACGGACGGGCATGAGGCCGCTGCTGGCAACGGACATGTTTCCGGTTCTGGGAAGAGCCTAGAAATGCATTGTGCCACGTACCAATGATAACGTAGTGCACATATTACGTCCTATAAATCGCTAGTTGACTGGATATTGGAGAGATATCACAAATTCTTCTCATCTCACGGGGAGAAGCCACCATTAGCTCGTGACGTCATCAGGCTGAAGCGGAGTACAGCAGACGACAGTACCAGTGTTGTGTCCATTGTTTTTTTCATCAGCTATGGCCACTCCAGCTCCAAACTGCCCCCAACAGGTACGTTATAGGTGCTTACAGAACATCTTGAGAGTGTTGGAAATATGTTATATTATTAAAATGGGAGTGAACTCAACCGATTCGCCTCTGCTCTGCAGAAAATAGTTGAGTTCACGATTAAAAATTAGTCCGAGGGGAGAACTATAGATAATAATCAAGATTGAATTTATACTAGTATTATGGAAACTTACCTAACCTATCCTAGAGAAAACAACGGCCCTGGAACGTCAGAGAGAGAGAATCAATGCCTGGAGATGAATAAGAAGAAAACGAATGCAGACCAATATTTTATATATAATCAGAGGACGTGACAGTAGAGAGAATTGTTGAGTTCACGATGAAAAGTTAGTCCGAGGGGAAGCTAAAGAAAATTACTGCAGGATTCATTAACACAGACGTGGAGTACTTTTGTCCGTTTATACGTATATATATATATATATATATATATATATATATATATATATATATATATATATATATATATATATATATATATATATATATATATATATATATATTTTTTTTTTTTACGTTGTTGCCTATTGCGCCGGTAGGCATCTTCCCGGTGGGGCCTGATGGTCGGCCCAAGGCTTCTTCCAGGTGGGGCCTGATGGTCGGCCCAGCCCGTTCTGGCGCAGGCGAGTGTTTATAGTGGCGCCATCTTGCATTGGCTCATGCTGCCCCCCGGAACTCGTACTTGATTCGCTTGGACGGCTTCCTCTAGAGTCCGGGTTGATGGGTGGTCTTCAGGACAGCATGTGGGTAGTTTTAAGCCACTCGGCGGTGACCGAAAAATCAGAGCGGTAGCGTGAGGATTCGAACCCGCGTCGTCCATCACGCGGCGAATGTGGGTCCAGTACGCTATCACTTCGGCCACATTGGCACATTGGCACTAATCACCAACGACTGCGGGCTACGTCTTCAGGCATTGCTAGACACTAGAAACATACACCACAACACGAAATCTCGGAGTAACACAAAGTTGGCGGCCTGCTGACTGCATCGTGACGTCACGACCGATGAGCACCCGTTTCTAGGTCACGTGATTTTTCCTTAACTTTAATCCATATTTTATACCACATTTACTATTTTACATGAAGAAAAAAATAGTACCATAGCTGAATTTAGGGCCTATTTTATCCATACAGAAAGAATTTGAAATAAATATGTTGACCGGAAACATGTCCATTCATCCATCTTTTGTTTGTAAACAAATCCCGCGCATGCACAGATTGGAGGGGATGTCTTAGGATACGTGGATGGCAGATGACACCACACCGGGTAGGACACGTAGCAATGGGTTTAAGTTGGATAAGTTCAGGTTCAACAAAGACATAGGCAATAATTGGTTTACCAACAGTGGTAGATGAGTGGAACAGACGTAGAAGTCATGTGGTGAGCGCCAACACGATAGATACATTCAAGAAGAGGTTAAATAAGCTCTTGGATGGGAGGGGTTTGGGGCGTTAGTTTGGTGCCATGGTCTGGGCGGCATGTTGCGCTGTTTCGCGAGACCTCCTTCCTCCTCCCACTCTTGTTGCGGGGGGGAGCCCGACGGGTGGGTGGGGTGGGGGGGGTGGGGGGGGTCGAGGGAAGGCAAAGCCCTCCCCCGGTCAAGAAGGTGGGGGGGGGGGGTCGAGGCCGGGCGAAGCCCCCCCTTTTAGCTTAGGTCTTGTTGGTTTCCCGAAAAGGAACTGACGCTGCCGCCATTAGAGGATGGTAGCACTGTAGCAGAAAATGCATACCTGACAACTGGGGCAGGCCACTCGGTTACTGGAGTGGGCTGAAGCCCACTACTGCAGACCAAGCCACACTGTCCTAACGTCGTGTTACAAGTCCCGCCAAGCAAATAAAGCGACTTTTTGCGCCTGCGCGTCTCGTTCACGATACCATGCCAGGATTAAATAAATTAACGATCAATAATTATCGCTTGATTTTATAAATAAAGACGATTATTGAAGTAACTTTTTAGCAAAGTGTATAAAAATAATTGTAAGAAGTCCGCAGCCACTTGCTGCCATGGCAACGTTAACCACTTTCTTTTCTGTGATCGGTGATCGGAAGTTAGTTTGTGAAGTTCCGATCTCCACAGTCCGATTACCTTTTACAAAGATGATCCAATCTTTGCATTAAGATCGCCAATTGCTGTTCCGATCAGATCGGGAGATCGGACGATCGGACTGATGATCGGAAGTGCCCAGCTCTGATATATATATATATATATATATATATATATATATATATATATATATATATATATATATATATATATATACATATATATATATATATATATATATATATATATATATATATATATATATATATATATATATATATATATATATATATATATATATATATATATATATATATATATATATATATATATATATATATATATATATATATATATATATATATATATATATATATATATATATATATATATATATATATATATATATATATATATATATATATATATATATATATATATATATATATATATATATATATATATATATATATATATATATATATATATATATATATATATATATATATATATATATATATATATATATATAACTGTCTCCTTAGCTGTAAAAAAAAATATATATATATATATATATATATATATATATATATATATATATATATATATATATATATATATATATATATATATATATATATATATATATATATATATATATATATATATATATATATATATATATATATGGTAGATGATGCTGAATGCATCATTCAATCTGTCTGACATGGTCTGCCCTTCCTTTAAAGTTGTCACCACTGCCACAGCATCTCTGAGGCTTCGAAGCTCCTCCAACAATACTTGTTTGATGGTTGTTCATCTTATGATTCACTTAGGAGCGGAGCTAGAGCTTGCTTAAGTTGAAGATTCCTCATTTTTTCAATATCATTGGTTGTCAGAGTCTTGACTGTAGCAGCATCAGTATATTTAGCCATTGTTACTGTTTGGAATGTATTGTTTGGGTCGGATAGAGGCTTTAAAGCCGCGTTGCTAGGGACGCGTTGGTAGGACCTACTGCGCATGCGCACAAAATGACTGGCGGGCCAAGAGGGTTTTTAGAATAATCACTTCTTTTCATCTGACTTTTTTAGGCTAAGTCCACCACCTCTAGATATACCAGCATTCATTTATATGTCCCTGTAATTTTTATGCGCTATCTGACACAAAGTATATAAATACTGATTACGGTACCATGTAGCAGACCAAACAGCAAAATAACAGCAGGGTTTCAGCAAGGTAGTTGTCTTCGTGGCAGCGCCCTCTACCACACACCAATTATCAGTAAGTGACCCAAGAAAATAAGTTTTATTGGCGACTTTTTAAGTGTCGTAAGGATCATCGGATACATTTTTTTATGACTGAGTTCTTATGGGGTATTTGTTTAAATCATACTGGGTTAAATATTTTTTATTCCCCTTTTAAGTATGGGTCACAGACTTACATACTAGACTGCTCGCCAAGGCCCTCCAAGAGAAGCCGGCCTGGGGCCGTGGGTGTGCCCAGCTCATCCAAAACCGACGACTCCACACACCACACTCCCACCCTGTTTCCCGACCCCAACATTCATATTTAAGAAAACCTGAGACCACCATCATCTTTCTGAGAAAATACTGCATCACACTACCATAAAATTGTAACAATAATGTAAAAATACACATACGAAAATCAGAGTTAAATGAAGTAGGGAGTACACATTTACTTGCACTTATTTCCCTTCAACTCCTTAGTACTCATCTGGTTTTCGTCGAATCACTTTTATAAGCCCAGATCCTAAATCTGCATGCTTTTCTGCTTCTGATTGTGTAGGGTACATCCCGTGATAAAAATGTACATAGGGTCAAAATCACCGAACATAGCCGCGCCGTGACGGTGGAGTGTCAATCCGTGCGTCCCTTCAATAGCCAACTTTTAAAATAATATTGCTGTGCTCTCTTTCCCTTTCCCTTTCTCTTTCTCTTTCTCTTCTCTCTCTCTCTCTCACCTTCACTTTCTTCTCCCTCCTTGTCTTTGCCCTCTCTCTCTCTTCACATCTCATGAGAAACCCATGTACATATTATATATATGGCTACGCAAACATCCCGTTAACTCTATTTACATGGGGAAAAATACCATAACAACTGTAGCACATTTTTGGCCATTACAAGTTAACAGGAGTTTATTACTGGCAAGCTGGAATCTAACCTTACAGCGATCTTTTTGTGTGAGAGCGGCGAGTCTGAGTAAACAAATGCCGAGGCGAATGAACGCAGTCACGACGCGACTTATGTTCGGAAGCGATTTTGACCCTATGTATATTTTTATCTCGGGACATACCTTACACCATCAGAAGCAGAAAAGCATGCAGATTTAGGATCTGGGCTTATAAAAGTGATGTGACGAAAATCAGCTGTGTACTAAGGAGTTGAAGAGAAATAAGTGCAAAGAAATGTGTATTCCCTACTTCATTTAATTCTGATTTTCGTATGTGTATTTTGTTACAGCTGAGTACTAAGGAGTTGAAGAGAAATAAGTGCAAGGAAATGTGTATTCCCTACTTCATTTAACTCTGATTTTCGTATGTGTATATTGTTACAATTTTATGCTAGTGTGATGCAGAATTTTCTCAGGAAGATGATGATGGTCTCAGCTTTTTCTTAAATATGAATGTTGGGGTCAGGGAACAGGGTGGGAGTGAGGTGAGTGAAGTCGTCGGTTTTGGATGAACTGGGCACACACACGGCCTCAGTCCGGTTTCACTCGGCACAATACAGGGATAGGGGACGAGCAGTCTAGTATCTAAGTCTGTTATGGGTCACTAACTTTCTTCTACGACAGAAAAGATGTTATCACTATTATTTCTCTCAGAAGAAGTGGAAATTTCTGTAGAATATAATGTTATTTGTAATTGAAATAAATTTTCTTTACAACAAAGGAGACAGCTCAAGGGCAACAAAAAAGAGTAGAAAAAAAGCCCGCTACTCACCGCTCCCACAACAGACAAAAGTAAAAAGTGGCCAAAAGAGAGGTCAATTTCGGGTAGAGAGGTGTCTTGATACACTTTTCTTGAAAGAGGTCAAGTCATAGGCAGGAGGAAATACAGACGAAGGAAGGCTGTTCCAGAGTTTACCAGTGTAAGGGATGAAAGAGTGAAGATGCTGGTTAACTCTTGCATAAGGGGTTTGGACGGTATAGGAATGAGCTAGAGTAGAAAGTCGAGTGCAGCGGGGCCGCGGGAGGGGAGGAGGCATGCAGTTAGCAAGTTCAGAAGAGCAGTCAGCATGAAAATATCAATAGAAGATAGAAAGAGAGGCAACATGGCGACGGAATTTAAGAGTTAGAAGACTGTCAGTTAGAGGAGGGGAGTTGATGAGAGGAAGAGCCTTTGACTCTACTCTGTCCTAGAGAGCTGTGCGAGTAGAGGCCCCCCACACATTTGATACATATTCCATACGAGGACGGACAAGGCCCCTGTATATGGACAGCAATTATGCGGGGAAGAAGAACTGGCGGAGACGATACAGAACGCCCAACCTCGAGGAAGCTGATTTAGTGAGAGAGGAGATAAGGAGTTTCCAGATGAGATTTTGAGTTAAGGATAGACCGAGGATCTTTAGTGTAGGAGGTGATAGCTGAGTGTTGTCGAAGAATAGGGGATAGGTGTTTGGAAGTTTGTGTATAGTTGATAGGTGAAGAAATTGAGTTTTTGAGGCGTTGAAGGACAGCAGATTCTTCTTGCCCCAATCGGAAATGATAGTAAGGTCTGAGGTTAAGCGTTCTGCAGCCTCCACTCTGGAATCGTATAGTTCCAGTTGGGTTGACCTTCTATCAAAAGAAGTTGAGTAATGCAGAGTAGAGTCATCGGCGTAAGAATGGATAGGACAGCTCGTTTCGGAAAGAAGATCATCAATGAACAACAGAAAGCTGGACTTCCTGTAAACAAAAGTTGTCTCCTCCTCTATTCTCCTCTCCTCTTCTCTTCTCTTCTCTTCTCTTCTCTTGTCTTCTCTTCTCTTCTCTTATCTTCTCTTCTCTTCTCTTCTCTTCTCTCTTCTCTTCTCTTCTCTCTCTCTCTCTCTCTCTCTCTCTCTCTCTCTCTCTCTCTCTCTCTTCCCGTTTATTTTAATTTTCTCCTCTTGTTCCTTTACGGTACGAACGGTACCGTTTCCTAGTCTTCTTCTCTCACATTTTATTTCTTTTCGTATTCTTCCTTCTCCTCCTTCCCCTTTCTGCCTTTTTCCTCTTTGTCTCGTTTTTCTAATTTCCTCATCATTTCATTTTACTTACACTGAGAGGAAAAAAAAAAAACACTCCGCAGATATGAACTTTGAACAAAGAGCCGCTCCCTCCAAAGGGCCCGGAACCAAGTTTTAACCAATCTGCATAGCGTGGTCGCCTGGGACAGAGAAAAGTGTCACCCTAAAAGGTTTTCAGAGTGAATAGGTACACTGGTAAGAGTTGGATCACGTAATTCCGGCATAATTAAAAAAGTTTCTTCCACCTGAGTCCAAAGTCAATTAATGAGGTTCTTTGGGACAGTCTTCTTGGGAGGTCATGTGATGGGGGGTTGAAAGAATTGAAGGAGGAGAGGAAAAGTATGTGGGGGGGGGGGTAGGAGAGGAAGAAGTATGAGGGGGAGGAGGGGGTAAAAGGGGATAATGGGAGTGAGGGGGAAGGATGAAAAGAAGAAAGGGATATTAACAGTATTCCATTAATTCTAACTCATCATTATTGTCTATAATGACCTTCATTTTCCTTTCAAATACTCTTCAGGCTTGGGCTCAGTGTTGTCTCCTCTAGGATTATCACGAGCAAATCGGACGTGTCGGTACCCGGAAGCATATTCCCGAAGTCTCTGTGGGTATATGGTCCCTGAGTGAAGTCGCTCGGCTGTAACTTCGAAAGTAACCACGGGCCGTTCTGGAAAATACTCTCATTGTGATTCCCACTCAAAATTACCTAACATAACTCCAACCAAACCCTAAATAACCTAACCTAACCTAACCTTACCTAACTTTCTTGCCCTGTTCAAGAGAAGGCGGCACATACCCGTACAGACTTTGGGAATATGCTACCTGGAAGACGTTGCAGCAGGTGGGGAAACTCCTTGCATTTGGATGGCAATAATGGGCATATAATAGTGGAATTAGGTGCGTTCTCGTCTAAAGATCCAGTGTCGTCATTGATTACTGAAGAGAAGGACCTGTGTTCATATAATGGCTTCCGCCTTTACGTGCTCTGTCCCCCTTTTCTTGACTTGTAGTAATTTCCTTCCTTGTAGGCCCTCGTTTTTTCCTCGCTCTGTCGTCGTTTTCTTTCCCACGTCGTTCAACAACTCAGTATAACAACTGAAGCTCTGCCTTATACTATTCATATTCTCTTTCATTCCAACACTACACTGTCTGTGAACGTTTTCCTATTCTCACTGTTCTATTATCCCATTATCTCATTCTTTTCACTGCTCAATAACTCGGAATTTGCCGCAGCATTTCCTGGGTAAAGCGGATTTGCATTGCTTAAGAAAAATTGGCCCTGACTTGACTCCGGTTCTAGCTTGCAACCTGTACTGACGAGTATGAAGTAGCGGCCACAAAGTTCCCAGATATGAATAGGTGGAAAGGAAAGTGAAGGTAGAGAAGGAAAACGATACATGAAAACTGGTTAGCATAGAAACATGGAAAGGAAGTCAACATAAAGACTGTTGTCTTATGAGGCTGTCCGTTTTACTATTTTATTCAATATGTTAGGTAATTTTGTGACTTGCAGACCAGATTGGAGCAAATGCTGTTCATACGTACGGGAAGGCTTGGTTCACTCATGACGCAATAAAGAATATTTTATTGTGTCATGATTGAACCAATCAATCAATGCAATTTCTACAGGTTTGATCATTGTCGCATTACTGTTTTTTTTTTTTCAGGAAAGGCATGGAATGGCAGGCAGGAAAGGCAGGAAATGGACATGTTAAAAGCTTTGAGAGAAAAAAATGCCGATGTCTAGTGTTGTGCTGGAAGCTTCCCCCGGGGTCTATGGGCCTCTGGAAGACTCCGGGAGGAGTGAGCAGGGGGGCAGGAGCAGGCCTGCCCACGCCCCGTGGGGCCCGCGGCCAGGCGCCAGGCGGGAAGTGTTGCGAACTCGCACATATTTTTGCTACATGTTCATTCTTGCAGGATCAATATATACTGTAACGTTCTCGACTGTAGTGGTCGGTATATATATATATATATATATATATATATATATATATAGAGAGAGAGAGAGAGAGAGAGAGAGAGAGAGAGAGAGAGAGAGAGAGAGAGAGAGAGAGAGAGAGAGAGAGAGAGAGAGAGAGAGAGAGAGAGAGAGAGAGAGAGAGAGAGAGAGAGAGAGAGAGAGAGAGAGAGAGAGAGAGAGATTTACACAGATTTACATAGAAAATCAGACCACACAGACCCCATGGTCCAGACTTGGTGGTCTGTCCTTAAACCTAAGTGATTTTACATTAATCAGAAGACATAGTTTATAGGTCCGCTGCGCGACACTAGAAGTAAATGCTTTATAGCTGTCAACATCATAACAAGGTTGGAGTCTATTCTCAAGCACTTCAAAAGGAACATTTGGGTCCCGAGAGAAAAGCAAGAAAAATGGTGAATCTTTCAGAACACGATGGTAGGCAGTGTTGTAGGCGTGTGTTGCAACCGGAAGCATTTGGTCCCAGATACCGCGATTGTCCTCGCACAAAGTTCTCAAGATATTTATTAAGGTGCCATTAGGCCTTTCTATCACACCGTTTGCAGACGGGTGATAAGGAGTTGTCCTTAGATGATCAATCTGTAACAACTGAGTCAACTCTCGTAAGAGAGTGTTGACGAACTCCTTTCCTTGATCCGTGACTAGAATCGGCGGGATGCTGTGTACACAGACTACGTTCTTGTAGAACGCAGCTGCCACTTCCTTGGCTGCCTTCGTACGAAGGGGGGTTGCTACCAAGAAGCGTGACAGGACGTCTATCACTGTCAGTACATACCTATAGCCTTCGTCTGAAACAGACAAAGGTCCGACAATATCCATATGGACTCTGTCAAACGGTTGGCCAACCTCTGGATACCTCATAAGTGGAGCTGGCGGGGATCCCTCTTCTTAAACCGACAACAGACAGGACAAGATCTGACATATTGCTCCACGTCCGCCTTCATTCCCGGCCAGTACGCAAACTTGCGACAGCGTGCCAACGTAACCTTAGTGCCTCCATGCCCTGCAGGTAGCATGGAATGCGCCAAAGCTAACGCGTTAGGAATGTAGCTTGGTGGAACGATAACCAGTCTTTTCTGCTTGTTGTATTCATCGCAAACATCGCGGTAGAGAATGCCGTTCTCTACACACACTTCACTAAGAGGCAGTTTTTTGAAGTGCCTCTTAGCTGCATTTAACGTTACATTGCTCCTCTCTGCAACCTTTCTCTCATCTCTCTCATGTACGTTACCACCGGTGGTTTGTTCAAAAGCATGCTTCAATTCTCTCAGTTCAGGATCGCGATCCTGGTGCTCCATGAGTCCAGCAAGACTCCAATGGAGAAACTTATCCTGTTTGTCATGTCCCTCCGGAGAGGCGACAGACATGTCCTGTCCACCCGTAAGGGTGACAGACATAATTCGAGCATCCAATTCGCCTTCTATCACGTCACTCTCCTGATTCCTAATCCTTGACAAAAAATCTGCTACCATGTTGCTGGAGCCTGGGAGATAATCAATACTAAAGTCAAATTCTCCTAGAAGTGTCTGCCAGCGTGCAATCCTGCTGCTAGGTACTGTGCTTTTAACAGCCAAGTCAGTGGTCTATGGTCCGACAGGATGTGTATCCTATAACCCAAGATAAGGGTCGGTTAGTACTGAGGCCATAGATGACTGCTAAAGCTTCTCTCTCTACCGCTGAGTAGTTACGTTCTGCTCCATTCAGGGTTCTACTAAAATATGCTATGGGACGTAAACTACCATTTTCATCCTTTTGTTGCAACACACCACCTATTGCCTTATCTGACGCATCTGTGGTGAGATTGAAGGGCTTCCGGAAATCCGGAAAGGCTAAAACAATGTCAGTCGTTAGACTGTTCTTTAGTGTGCTAAATGCATGCAATGCCTCTTCATTCCACTCCAGATGTGTCTTATCATTCTTGGTTACTTTCCTCCCTTTGAGTAAATTATTAAGTGGGGATGCTATCTTGGCAAAGTCTTTAATGAATTTCCTATAAAGTTAACCAATCCCAGGAAACCTTGAAGTTCTTTGACTGTTTTCGGAGGAGTGAGTTGTTGCACCGCCTGTACCTTTGAGGGCTGAGGCTTCAAGCCAGAAGCACTAACAATGTGACCCAGATAATCTACTTGCTCTTTGAAAAAGGAACACTTATCTAGTCTTAAGGACAGGTGAGCCTTCTGCAGTCTGTCCAAGACGGCATGGAGGTTCTTTAGGTGATGGTCCATGTCTTTCCCTTGTACTATCAAATCATCAAGGTATACATGTACAATTCTTCCTGTCAGACCTATGAGAACTTGATTCATGATCCGTTGATAGGCTGCAGGTGCTGTTTTTAATCCAAAGGGGACTGTAGTGAATTCATAGAGGCCATAAGGTGTCGTGAAGGCTGTCAAGTGTTTAGATTCCTCTGCCAATGGGACTTGGTGGTAGCCCTGGCGCAAATCAAGGGGTGAATACTTTACTTTCCCTAACTGTTGCAAAATGAGGTTAATGTTAGGGAGTGGATGTTTGTCATCAATCAATTCATCGTTCAGAGCGCGGAAGTCGAGACAAAGTCTGACTCCACCATCCTTTTAGCAACAGGGACTAGAGGTGCGCTGTAGGGTGACGCACTAGGGCGTATAATACCCTGGGCCTCAAGGTCCTTGAGCTGAATCTCTATTTCTTTATGATATTTTACTGGTATTGGGTATGGCTTTTTATATATAGGCTTGTCATTTTTAGCCTTAAAGTGTGAACATAATAGGGGTAATAGTGAGTGGCTCGTTTTTAGAGCAAACACATCAGGATACTTGCAGGTTAAGCCCTTCAGACAGCAATTTTCCCGTTGTGAGGGTAAAATAGCTCGTCTATCAGCTTATCGAGTACCATCTGCTTACTTGACTGGGTGACAGGCGGCTTTGTAGCTGTTTTGTGACAGCCGCTACACATTCATTAGTCGATGATTGATAGTATTCTGAGTGACAAGAATAAATGTGTCCCATCACTTCACCTGTTGGCATCTCAATAGTTTCTTCAGTTGGGTTAGCATAGGGAATGATGAATTTGCCTTTGGTTTGTTTGACGTTAGGAGTTAAGGTTACTAAACCGGGAAATAAAAATGAAGAAGGGATATCATTGGACCTTGGGAGAAATAAGGCTTGCTGGGCTCTGCCAATCTCTGCCTCCAGAGTGACATACCCTGCCGTGCCTGGGAGCAAGGACGCCACGTTAATAGCGTATGCTTTCACTGGTACTTCCTCCATCTCGTCTAAAGTAGGTTTATGATCTTCTGGGTACGGGCTCATATCGTCCGCAGCCGGGCATGTACTTCCACGGGGTAGGCCCCACCATTACACTAAACTGCCCAGGTGTGTCCAGCGGTGCAGCTACCACATTTGTCTCCACATAAATTCTAGGCCCAACAAAACTGCTGTTGGTAACACTATACCTTGTGATATTACTACAAATTTTTCTATAATTTCTCCGTGCCCAAAGTCTACTACTACTTCGGCTAGTCCTTTATTAGGGATTGGAGTCCGATCTACCCCTTGTATGGAGAGAGGTTCTGTAACTATCATCTTCCCGCCTACCTTCCTAAATAAATCTTCTTCTATTAGGGACGCTCCTGCTCCTGTGTCTAGCATTGCGTAAACCATCTCCTTTTGTGCATTAGCGCCTACGCACAATCTCAACGTGAGGGCGTTGGTAGGGCCGTGGACTGCCGCAGCTACTCTGGGGTCGTTTTTTTTTTGTTCTTCTCGTGGTCAGGGTTAACCCAGGAGCTACGGGGTGAGGGACCGGCCGTGTACTCCGGGCGCCAGGCAGCGCAAGGCGAGACAGGCTGACGCCTGTTTCGAGTGGGCTGGTACTGAGGGTACCGAGAGCCCGTTGGTGGGTGGTAGGCACCCCTATACTGCCTTCCATATGTGCAATCGCGAGCCATGTGTCCTACATACCCACAAGCATAACATGTAGGTGGCGTGGGCGCGTTCCCATATGGGCGTGTAGGTGGCGCGGCGTGCCGTCCTCCCCTTTGGGTTATCGGGTAACGTGACTGGCCTGGAGGGCGTGGAGGACGGGCTTGTGAGACATGTTTGGGTCCGGATGCCTGGGTGGAACAGACGTTCAGCACTTTTATTTCTTTGGCGATATCGGCATCGGATAGCTTCGACTCTGGATAAGCTTTAATATACTCATACCCTTTCTTTAATACCTTCTGTGGGTCCCCCTTTTCTTCCTCCGTTAGGATGAGTAAGAGGGCCGGAGGGAAAGCCTCTCTGAGCCGTAAAGCGGTTATCTCAGTTAGGAAACTGGCATTGTCAGGCTTGAGAGCGATCAACTCGTCTCTCAATGTCTCCAGGCGGATGAGGAAGGTGCGGATGTTTTCTCCTGTCCGCCGTTTTGCCTCTCCCAATTCTTTCTGGAGGACCGAAAAGGTCCTTACTGTGGGAAACACACGTAGGAAGTCTTCCTTTACTTTTTCCCAATCCTGTCCACATCTAGTGATACAACCGAGGAGATGATCGCGCGCTGCTCCCAGGGCATATTGTTTGGCTAACTCAATCTTTCCGGTAGTGTCCCAATTTGCCTGTGTCCGGCTTTCAATATCCTCTATCCATTTCTTTGCTAGCTTATGGCATGGGAGGTTTGGTGCTTTGCTACTTTTTTCTTCTCCACCACAAAAATATAAGAGTCCCTGCACTCTACTAAAATCATTCAAGGTATGACGGCTAAGTAGCGTGACAAGATCAGCATGGGCAAGGGTGATCGATTTTCCATCTTCTTTTTTGGGGGGAGGGTTCTTGCCTTCGTCTGGCATTTTTAACTCTAAAGTCTTATTCCCGTAATTCCAAGAATAACTGTCTTCTCCCTCGCTTTCGGATGTGGACATACACCAGTACAATACCAATATAAACCAATATAAATCGCAAGTTTCACCACAAGTTTCACCACATGTTTCACCACATGTTTCACCACATGTTTCACCACATGTTTCACCACCCCACACCTGACACCAATGTGATGGACCGCCCTCTTGAGTATCGCCAACGACCAACGAACTGATGCCCCCTATAATTACAGATCCTGGGTGTTGCCCTCTCCTTGTCTTCCCTTGATCCCTCCCGGGAGCAACCCATTCGTCCCGGCCTCGTCTTCTCCCCAGTCTTTAAGATGCTGTTGACAGGACGGTACTATGTTGTCCCCGTCGTCATCAAGACGGACGACATCCAACGTCCTCTCATCAACGTGGCAAATCTAACAGCGGAAGTTTCATGGTCGATTGAACATATGAATCAATCGTTCCCCACTGTTGGTCTGCTCAGGCGCACTCTAGACTCTTTTCACATTGAGTTTGAGAAGTTATTCAAAGATCTTAACAGCTTTCTGTCGGCTATGAGTGGTAGAGATGGAAGCCCGTTTCGGACTCGCCAGAAGCGAGGAGCCGTGGATTTCCTTGGCTCGGTAGCAAACCTCCTTTTCGGTACGGCCACTCAGGCCCAAATAGATGTGATACACGGGAAGCTCTCCCAGCTCTACACTCTGTCCACAGAAGAGAGACGTCAACTTAACCTCCATCAGGAAGTCCTCAACGCCACAGTTCGGGACCTCCGTCATATTCATTCTGCCATCTCCCGTCTAGAGTCCGCCTCGGCTTTGGCCTCAGCTATTATCCGTCAGTTCTCACTAAAACCGTTGCAAATTGAAGGAAATGCGTATTTTGGAGACTATCCTTCTCATTCAGTTGGCACTTAGTGACCTAAATCATGATACTCTGAATCTCAAGCTTGGCCTTCAGCAGCTGTCCCAAACGCAGGTTTCCCCTCTCCTCCTTCCAAATGATGTACTATTTCGTGTGCTCAGCAATGCGTCACCCATTACCCAGGCTTACTTTTCCCTGCAGCACATGAATATTTAGCATTGTATAGAGATGTCTCTAGGGTTATTTCTAAAGGTACGCTTTCCTCAGGAACCCTTCACTTCTACTTACAAATCCCCATGAAAGGGGATCCATCTGACGTGTTCGATGTGTTTAAAATGGACGCGTTGCCTTTTCATCTTGATGGCACGCCATATTTTCTGCACACCGACACGCTTTCCACTTACCTTGCGGTTTCTGAAGACCGCACTCACTATATGCTCTTGGACTCCTTGGACCGCTGTACTAAACACCACCTGCTCTATGTATGTCCCCTGTCGCCCCTGTCTACTCGACTTCTGTCCAGCGCTGCGAGATCGCTCTCTTTCTCGATCGCCCAGACGCCCTCTCGCTGTGTTCTAAGTCTCTCCTCAGAGTCTTCCCCCCGGTCTTCATCCCGTCTCCTGCGGGCTGGGTCTTCGCTACCGATACTCCCCAGATGGTCACCATGGTCTGCCCGGACAGCCCGGTCTCCAAATACAGGCAGACCATCAACGGACGGGTCTCTCCGCCTCGGTATGGGCTGTAGTGCCCACTCCGACGCCTTCAGCCTCCCTGCCTCTGCTACTATGGACGGTGACGCCCCGCTGACGGTTCATCGAGCCCCCTTCCACATCGGACGTGACGTGGTCTCATCGCTCCTGGCCAAGACTCCCGGCCCCTTCCCTCCCGCCGCCGTCGCCCGGGTCGTCTCTGGCCCCCCCGCTGGACCTCCCTCCAGCACTTCACGCGCTCCAGGAATCCGTCTCTCCGGTCCCCGCCTTCGACCCCTTCCTCCCTTGGTGGGGTGGCTGCTCCTCCTCGGCGTCGTCTTCGTCGCCGGTGGGGTGGCCTTCTTCTGTCTCTTCAGGTCCCGTCTCTCGCAGGACTCCTCCCCCACGATCCCGCCATCCCCGTCTGGGCCCTCCATGGTCGTCCGCCGGGCGGAACGCTTTGTGCCACGAGGACGTGGCGTGATTTTAACGGGGGGGGTATGTGGTGCCCCGAGGGCTGCGACACCACTCGTGTCATCATCATCTTCACCGGCAATATTTTCCGATGACAACAGCGGTATCGACCGCTAAAACACAACACGGACTCCAACACATGATTGTCCCCACTGTTCATTTACCAACCTATACACAATTGTAATTGCCCATTAACGCACCCGCTTATCTCTCTAAGCCAAAACACAATCACCGCGGCCTAAAAACACGATCAGCCGCGGAACAAAATGTTATGAAAACAAAGCTGCGTCACCGCGTGAATTAAGCATGTCGGTTAGGTAGATTATTGTATGAGCTCGGTGTGAGTTTGATGTATGACTCACACGCCTGACGTATTACACTCGCGATAACTGCCTATATAAGAAGCATTTTCTCCAGGCTTGACCTCAGATTAACCAGCACTCTGTTCGTGGCTGGACACTCAGTTGTCCTTCCCTAGACAACATGGGTAGAACATTCATCGTTGCTACTGTAAGTATGGAGTGAAGAATTACCATAGAGGAAAGCGTATCTAACATATCTATTGTGTTCTATTATCTTAGTTTTACTTAGGATTATATTTCTATGATACTTTATTGTGTGAGTTTTTACTCAATATTATACCAGTGTTAACGTCAGTAACCAATAGTGAAAGAAAACCTGAAGACTCATTGAGTCTAGTAAGCCAGTCGCTGGTTTAAACAATATTTTTACCCTCTGTAATATTAAGTAGTATTAAGGTAGAATAAAATACATATAAGAAAGGCGACACCGTTTCATCACCCCATTTACGAACTCCTTTAAATACTCCTAAAGTACCAGAATTTTAAGTCAAGTGTCACTAGTACAAACAGTGTGTCGTCTCCCCTGTGTGACCTGGAATTACGGGTTACAACAGAAAGTCGAGTGCAGCGGGGCCGCGGGAGGGGAGGAGGCATGCAGTTAGCAAGTTCAGAAGAGCAGTCAGCATGAAAATATCAATAGAAGATAGAAAGAGAGGCAACATGGCGACGGAATTTAAGAGTTAGAAGACTGTCAGTTAGAGGAGGGGAGTTGATGAGAGGAAGAGCCTTTGACTCTACTCTGTCCTAGAGAGCTGTGCGAGTAGAGGCCCCCCACACATTTGATACATATTCCATACGAGGACGGACAAGGCCCCTGTATATGGACAGCAATTATGCGGGGAAGAAGAACTGGCGGAGACGATACAGAACGCCCAACCTCGAGGAAGCTGATTTAGTGAGAGAGGAGATAAGGAGTTTCCAGATGAGATTTTGAGTTAAGGATAGACCGAGGATCTTTAGTGTAGGAGGTGATAGCTGAGTGTTGTCGAAGAATAGGGGATAGGTGTTTGGAAGTTTGTGTATAGTTGATAGGTGAAGAAATTGAGTTTTTGAGGCGTTGAAGGACAGCAGATTCTTCTTGCCCCAATCGGAAATGATAGTAAGGTCTGAGGTTAAGCGTTCTGCAGCCTCCACTCTGGAATCGTATAGTTCCAGTTGGGTTGACCTTCTATCAAAAGAAGTTGAGTAATGCAGAGTAGAGTCATCGGCGTAAGAATGGATAGGACAGCTCGTTTCGGAAAGAAGATCATCAATGAACAACAGAAAGATGGACTTCCTGTATACATAAGTTGTCTCCTCTCCTCTATTCTCCTTTCCTCTCCTCTCCTCTTCTCTTCTCTTCTCTTGTCTTCTCTTCTCTTCTCTTCTCTTCTCTTCTCTTCTCTTCTCTTCTCTTCTCTTCTCTTCTCTTCTCTTCTCTTCTCTTCTCTCTCTCTCTCTCTCTCTCTCTCTCTCTCTCTCTCTCTCTCTCTTCCCGTTTATTTTAATTTTCTCCTCTTGTTCCTTTACGGTACGAACGGTACCGTTTCCTAGTCTTCTTCTCTCACATTTTATTTCTTTTCGTATTCTTCCTTCTCCTCCTTCCCTTTCTGCCTTTTTCCTCTTAGTCTCGTTTTTTCTAATTTCCTCATCATTTCATTTTACTTACACTGAGAGGAAAAAAAAAAAAACACTCCGCAGATATGAACTTTGAACAAAGAGCCGCTCCCTCCAAAGGGCCCGGAACCAAGTTTTAACCAATCTGCATAGCGTGGTCGCCTGGGACAGAGAAAAGTGTCACCCTAAAAGGTTTTCAGAGTGAATAGGTACACTGGTAAGAGTTGGATCACGTAATTCCGGCATAATTAAAAAAGTTTCTTCCACCTGAGTCCAAAGTCAATTAATGAGGTTCTTTGGGACAGTCTTCTTGGGAGGTCATGTGATGGGGGGTTGAAAGAATTGAAGGAGGAGGAGAGGAAAAAGTATGTGGGGGGGGGGGTAGGAGAGGAAGAAGTATGAGGGGGAGGAGGGGGTAAAAGGGGATAATGGGAGTGAGGGGGAAGGATGAAAAGAAGACAGGGATATTAACAGTATTCCATTAATTCTAACTCATCATTATTGTCTATAATGACCTTCATTTTCCTTTCAAATACTCTTCAGGCTTGGGCTCAGTGTTGTCTCCTCTAGGATTATCACGAGCAAATCGGACGTGTCGGTACCCGGAAGCATATTCCCGAAGTCTCTGTGGGTAGATGGTCCCTGAGTGAAGTCGCTCGGCTGTAACTTCGAAAGTAACCACGGGCCGTTCTGGAAAATACTCTCATTGTGATTCCCACTCAAAATTACCTAACATTACTCCAACCAAACCCTAAATAACCTAACCTAACCTAACCTTACCTAACTTTCTTGCCCTGTTCATGAGAAGGCGGCACATACCCGTACAGACTTTGGGATTATGCTACCTGGAAGACGTTGCAGCAGGTGGGGAAACTCCTTGCATTTGGATGGCAATAATGGGCATATAATAGTGGAATTAGGTGCGTTCTCGTCTAAGTCTAAAGATCCAGTGTCGTCATTGATTACTGAAGAGAAGGACCTGTGTTCATATAATGGCTTCCGCCTTTACGTGCTCTGTCCCCCTTTTCTTGACTTGTAGTAATTTCCTTCCTTGTAGGCCCTCGTTTTTTCCTCGCTCTGTCGTGGTTTTCTTTCTCACGTCGTTCAACAACTCAGTATAACAACTGAAGCTCTGCCTTATACTATTCATATTCTCTTTCATTCCAACACTACACTGTCTGTGAACGTTTTCCTATTCTCACTGTTCTATTATCCCATTATCTCATTCTTTTCACTGCTCAGTAACTCGGAATTTGCCGCAGCATTTCCTGGGTAAAGCGGCTTTGCATTGCTTAAGAAAAATTGGCCCTGACTTGACTCCGGTTCTAGCTTGCAACCTGTACTGACGAGTATGAAGTAGCGGCCATAAAGTTCCCAGATGTGAATAGGTGGAAAGGAAAGTGAAGGTAGAGGAGGAAAACGATACATGAAAACTCGTTAGCATAGAAACTTGGAAAGGAAGTCAACATAAAGACTGTTGTCTTATGAGGCTGTCCGTTTTACTATTTTATTCAATATGTTAGGTAATTTTGTGACTTGCAGACCAGATTGGAGCAAATGCTGTTCATACGTACGGGAAGGCTTGGTTCACTCATGACGCAATAAAGAATATTTTATTGTGTCATGATTGAACCAATCAATCAATGCAATTTCTACAGGTTTGATCATTGTCGCATTACTGTTTTTTTTTTTTCAGGAAAGGCATGGAATGGCAGGCAGGAAAGGCAGGAAATGGACATGTTAAAAGCTTTGAGAGAAAAAAATGCCGATGTCTAGTGTTGTGCTGGAAGCTTCCCCCGGGGTCTATGGGCCTCTGGAAGACTCCGGGAGGAGTGAGCAGGGGGGGCGGGGAGCAAGGCCTGCCCGCGCCCCGTGGGGCCCGCGGCCAGGCGCCAGGCGGGAAGTGTTGCCAACTCGCACATATTTTTGCTACATGTTCATTCTTGCATGATCAATATATACTGTAACGTTCTAGACTGTACTGTTCGCTATATATATATATATATATATATATATATATATATATATATAGAGAGAGAGAGAGAGAGAGAGAGAGAGAGAGAGAGAGAGAGAGAGAGAGAGAGAGAGAGAGAGAGAGAGAGAGAGAGAGAGAGAGAGAGAGAGAGAGAGAGAGAGAGAGAGAGAGAGAGAGAGAGAGAGAGAGAGAGAGAGAGAGAGAGAGAGAGAGAGAGAGAGATTTACACAGATTTACATAGAAAATCAGACCACACAGACCCCATGGTCCAGACTTGGTGGTCTGTCCTTAAACCTAAGTGATTTTACATTAATCAGAAGACTCCAAAACGTTGCATTTCTACTCTAGTTGATATTAAGTTGAAGGAAGTGACGGTCGAGCTCATTTTTGAAGGAGTCAATCGTGTTACACTGGACCACTGATGGTGGAAGCTTATTCCATTCTCGCACTACAACGTTGGTGAAGAAAAATTTGGTGCAGTCTGAATTAACTTGTCTACATCTGAGTTTTACGCCATTGCTCCTCGTGCGCAAAGTGTCATCGATCATAAACAATGTTGATCTGTCTACATTCGTGAAACCATTAAGTATTTTAAAACATTCGATCAGTTTTCCTCGGAGGCGACGTTTCTCAAGAGAGAACATGTTAAGGGTAGAAAGCCTTTCTTCGTAGGATTTGTTGCGCAAGGAAGGGATCATTTTCGTTGCCCGACGCTGAACACCTTCTAATTTAGCAATATCCTTTGCATGGTGGGGAGACCAAAACTGTACCGCATATTCCAAGTGGGGTCTGATTAACTATTGTAGAGCGGGAGTATTACATCTTTATTCTTGAATAAAAAGTTTCTTTTAATGAAGCCCAACATTCTGTTTGCTTTATTTGCTGCATCGATACATTGCTGTGAGAATTTGAGGTTTGACGCGATTTTGACCCCCAGGTCCTTGACGCATTGAACGCTTTTGAGTTTAACGCCGCGCATTTCGTAATCGAACTTCTTATTCCTCGTTCCAACTTGAAGGACCTGGCACTTGTCTACATTAAAGGGCATCTCCCATCTATCAGACCAAGCTGAAATTTTGTGCAAATCCTCTTGGAGGCTTTGCCTGTCCTCGTCAGTGAGAACCGAGTTACCAATCTTTGTGTCGTCTGCAAATTTACTAATGCGGTTATTGAGTCCAACATCCACGTCGTTGATGTAAATAATGAAGAGCACTGGGCCAAGAACCGAGCCCTGAGGGACGCCACTAGTGACCGGCGCCCACTCTAGTTAAATCCGTCAGTCACCACTCTTTGTTGTCTGTTGTTCAACCAATTCACGATCCATTGGTTTACTTGACCGTCAATACCTATTTGCTTTAATTTATGATGCGGGACTTTATCAAACGCTTTCTGGAAATCAAGATAGACTACGTCCAGTGATTTGGTTACGTCGTAAACAGTAAAGAGGTCGTTATAAAAGGTTAATAGGTTTGATAGGCAGGATCTTTTGTTTCTGAAGCCATGTTGTGAGTCCCCAATTAATGAGTGGCTTTCAAGGTAACTCACAATTTTGTCTCTAATTATGCCCTCAAGTAACTTACCTACAACCGAAGTTAGACTAATGGGCCTGTAATTACCTGGTACTTTTTTGTCTCCTTTCTCAAAAATCGGTGTCACGTTAGCCTTTTTCCAATCTGAAGGGACGATGCCTTGTCGCAAGGACATATTGAATACGGTTGTGAGGGAGGAGAGTATTTCGCTCTTTGTTTCTTTCAGCAGAGTTGGATATACTTTGTCAGGCCCAGGACTTTTATTTGTTTTAAGTGATTTGAGGGCTTTAAGGACTTCATCGGGTTTTATTTCAAAGTTAGGCAATGCATGCTCGGGATTTACATTAGTACTGGTGTTGTTGGTGGTAGTGGGAGGACTGTTATTATTAAACACCGAGGAAAAGTAATTGTTTAATAGGTTTGCAACGTGTTGGCTGTCAGTCACTAGTGCACCGTCGCTGTTTGTTAAAGGTCCAATTCCACTTCTGATCGCCTTTCTGTTGTTTATGTAACTGAAGAAGGATTTCGGATTATTTTTACAGTTGGCTGCAATATTTTCTTCATATGTACGCTTTGCCTGACGCACTAATCTGTTTACTCGTCGCCTGGCATCATTGTAAAGTCTAATGTTTTCGGGCGTGCTTTGCTCTTTCTTTAACCTGTAAAACAATTTTCTCTCCTTGACTGAGTGTTTAATTTCGCTATTAAACCAAGGTGGACTTTTATTAGTGTTAATTCGCTTCTCGCACGAAGGGATAAATGTGTCCTGCTGAGTGAGTAAGTGATTTTTAAAGCTTAGCCAGGCGTCCTCTACAATGCCGTCATCTGATAGTTGCATATCTATTAGTTTTCGTCGGATTTCTACGAAGTTGGCTCATTTTGAAATTGGGAACCTTTACTTTATTTTCAGTCACCGATGTCTGAGCTCTAATGTCAACGCGCACTAGTTTATGATCGCAGGAACCGAGGTGTTCTCCTACCGTGACATTACTGACTAGGTTATCTTGGGTCGCTATATCAAGGTCAAGTATGTTATTTTGTCGAGTTGGTTCAGAAACCATTTGGCTTAGATAATTTTCCTCTAGAAATTCGATCATTCTATGTGACTCACCTTCTGTACCCGACAGTGTCGCCCAGTCGATATGGGGGAGGTTAAAGTCTCCTAGTATCAGTGAGTCGCTGTTATTAAGTGACTGCCTTTTAAGACGCTGTACATTTCAAGATCGGCATCGAGTGATTGCCCCGGAGGCCTGTAAGTGACAGATATATTTAAATTGACTTTTGCAGTGTTTACTCGCACGCACAAATGTTCAACGTTACTGTTTCTTGGTGTTTTGTCAGTGGGTTGCAAATAGCTTCTGACAAAAAGGGCGACACCACCCCCTCTACGGTTTACACGATCATTGTTGAAGAATCTGTAGCCATCTATGTTGTATTCGGAACTGAAATCAATATTTGTGGTGTCGATAAATGTTTCGGTTATAGCAATTACGTCAAAGTTTTCTGTCAGAGCAAGACATCGCAGTTCATCAAATTTGTTTCTTAGGCTACGCGCACTGAAACTAATGACTCTTAGGTTATCTTGAAGCTTGGTAATAGAGGTGGTGGTACTGGAGGATTCAATGTTACGAGTCTGTTGCGGTGTATGACAGTATGGTGTCTATTTACACGGGCGGGATGGAAAGACGTGGCTGAGAGTCGTTTTTTGTTGTTCGGGCGTAACGTACGGCGTCGTTGAGGAGCCTTCCGAATCTGGTTGCCCCGATGGGGGACAGGTGTATGCCGTCCCTTTGGAAAAGTTTACTCTGGCCGTAGAAATGGTTCCAGGCGTTAAAGAACTCGACGTCAAGCTCTCCGCAGAGAGTCTGTAGGCGGTTGTTGAGGCTGAAGGCCTTACTGTAGAAATCGCCCTCATCCCAAGTCCGTGGTAGAATTCCTGAAATCAAAATATTAGGGGATTTAGACTTATACTGCTGGATGAGCCTACGGTACTTGTCCAGCAGTTCCTCAGACCGGGTCGTGGTGACGTCGTTTGTACTTGTGTGGAGAACAAAGAGTGAGTCATTAGAGGCCACAGCGGAGACCTCGTCCAGGGCAGCTGTGATGTCGTCAACACCAGCTCCAGGATAACAGTAGTTACGCCTACGACGGGGGACTCTGCCACAGAATTCAGCCACCTGATGGCGAATCATAGAGTCACCGACCAAGAAGGTGCTCTGTTCCTCGTCCTCCTCCTCAAGTATGGCAAATCTGTTGTAGCAATGAGTAGAATAAATGGCTCTTGGGGCGGGTCTGGCTCCTCCTCTCACGGGGGTGAAGCATTCAGCGTCAGCTCTACCGGTCCCCTGTGACGTGTCTTCTTCGGAAGGTGGCTGGGCATCGAGTGCAGGTGCGGAGGGTGATGAGGCGTCACTTGCAGCAGGGGCGACGATGTTGGCCTGGATAAACTCCTGCAAGGTATGGACAGTACTTGTTAGTTCGGTGATCTTCTTCTCGCCAGCCGTCAGCCTTTCGTCCTGTTGAAGGAGTCTCGTTTCCATCTGCTGTGTCAACAGGCAGATCTTGCAGACGGTCGATCGTCCTGAGAAGAAATGACCAGAGAAGTTTCCTGTGCAAGTCGAACATTTCTTTAGCGCCATCTTGGTAAGGAGGAGAGAGCAAGTGAGTAGTGTTTATCTATATATTTGCTTTGCTTTTTCTTTTTCGTAGGGCAGAGGGACGCGCGCGTGAATAAGCGAGAATAAGTGAGAGAGTGTGAGAGAGAGAGAGAGAGAGAGAGAGAGAGAGAGAGAGAGAGAGAGAGAGAGAGAGAGAGAGAGAGAGAGAGAGAGAGAGAGAGAGAGAGAGAGAGTGGGAACGAGGTAGGGAGTGAGGAAGGAGAGACAGAGAGAGAGAGAGAGAGAGAGAGAGAGAGAGAGAGAGAGAGAGAGGGGGGGGCAATGGAGAGGGGAGGCGAGAGAAGAGGAGGAGCGAAACGCGAGGGACGAGAGGGAGAGAGACGCAGGTGAGGAAGTAATTAAGAGGATTAGTGTGTCTCTGGGGAATACTCTGGTCAAGTCAGGTCAGGTAACTCTGCACACCTGCGTAGGGAGTGGCGTAGGAGTGGAATCTGGAAATATATAAAGAATGTGGCGGAAAGAGTGTAACACAGTGTTTTGAATATATGTGTATATATGTTTTACAGGGCGCTACGGCGAGAGGGTAGATACAGGCAGAGAGAGGTAGTAAAAATAAGGGCAACACTTAATCCTGTCCAGCGAAGCACGTGGTCGCACAGCAAACAGCACACCTCTGCAGGCAGCTAACTCGGTTGACAATAAGCAGTACGCAGCACAACGCGAAATAGCACACGGCACACAGCACAGCAAGATTTAAAGTACAGTGCAGTACAGCACACGAGGGTGGAATCGCAAGCGAGAGAGGTCACGGAAGTGGGAGCGCGTGCGGTTTGACCTCTCGGAGTGAGGGCAGGGCGCTGACTCAGAGAGAGAGAGAGAGAGAGAGAGAGAGAGAGAGAGAGAGAGAGAGAGAGAGAGAGAGAGAGAGAGGAGAAGAGGGCGAGAGGGGTCAGTCCCAGTGATAGCGAGTCATAGTCAGCTAGTGGTCAGTGAAGAGTCAGAGTGAATTGTACTACTAAGGAAGAATATTAAACTACATAAGCTGTGCAAGGTGTTTTACATATCTCCCTCCCACGGAGTCTCCTGACGGCGACACGGAACCCAAGTAACACGTCCGGCATAACATTGGCGTCAGGAGTGTAGGCATTTGTTTAATTCGCCATGCAGACTCGTTCCCAAGCTGCCCAGCAGAGGTTGACTGAACTTTTGGAAGCCTTGAGACTACAGCGGAGAACAACAAGAAAGAGCACAGCAACAACAAGACAGAGGCCACAGCTACAAGCAGTACAAGATGGAAGTGAGTCAGTGCGACTGATGTGACCACGAAGTTGGGACAACGCCTGATAGAAGGGGAGAACGACCACACAAATCTTCAACAAGAGATAGAGTTGGTACAGGAGACGACGCACAAAGAAATATTAGAAGTGCAGGGAAAGGTGAACCGTACAGAAGAGGCAGTTTGTGACGTAAGTGACAAAGTGAGGGTCCTTGAAGACTGCTTGGCTGGAAATGGACAGCCAGTGCCTGCAGGGGCTAGTTGTACCCAAGATGCTTCTCCTATGCAAGTCCGGGGTAGTTTGAGCTCTGTTTCGCCTGAGTTTACCACCGCGAGAAGTTCCGCCAGCCCCACGAGTCTGCTGGGGTCGCCTGTTAGAAAGAAACCTCAAGAGTTTGATGTCAAGGTCTCCTGGGAGGCTTACCGCGCCCAGTTTGAGCTGTTGGCAGCTCGGAATGAATGGGATGACCAGGAGTGCGCAGTTCAGTTGGCCACTAGCCTGAAAGGGGCGGCGATGGAGGTCCTTGCTCAGTTCGACAATGCGACAAAAGGCAGCTACAGCGGGCTGGCACAGGCGCTGGAGCAACGATATGGGACCAAGCACCAGAACGAGCTCTTCAGGGTTAGGTTCAGAACCCGCAACAGAAGGCGCGGCGAGTCTCTTCAGGAACTTGCTCAGGACCTTGAGAGCATGGCGCCCAAAGCATACCCAGGTACCAGCCCTGACCTGTTGACGGTTTTGCTGCGTGATCAATTCATCGATGCCCTGGACAACCCTCAGCTGAAGATTCAAGTGAAGCAAGCTAAGCCAACATCAATGCAGAAAGCTTTGGCACGTGCCATGGAGTTTGAGTCCCTTGTTAGGTCTAGCTTGTCAAGCTTCAGGGACGACTCGACTTCTGGCTTTAGGGCACGAAAGGGCGCTGTCAGCGACACAGACAGGTTCCAAGGAACGTGCTGGTACTGCGAGAAGGTTGGGCACAAAGAGAAAGAATGCTCTAAGAGGAAGAAGGAATAGGAAGGTGGCGCTAGGAAGAAGCCCAGGGAAGGACCCAAGTGCTGGACCTGTGGAGAAAAGGGGCACTGGAAGAATGAGTGTCGGAAAAATGTGTCCCCGGCGAGGGGCTACCATTCGGGCGAGGGAAACTAAGGAGGACTGGTTCACGGGGGCAACGACCAGTCTGTTCTGTACATGCCCCGAAGATATCAATGTGCAGGAGAACCACCATGACGAGCTGCCAGGTGGAGGGCAAGGTTGACGGAGTGTTGTGGCCTGTGGTCGTCGACACAGGCTCGGAACGCACACTAGTGCGGCCTGACGTGGTGAGTCATCGTCGGCTTCCTAAGACGTCGCATCGACTGTGCGGAGTCACTGGACACCACGCAGAACTCAGAGGCCCAGTGGACGTGAAGTTTGAGCTCGGAGGAAAGGAAGAGTTCCTCTCTGTCTACGTGGCTGATATGGACGACCCCTGCATCCTAGGTATGGATTACCTTGTCTTCCACAGGTGCGAACTGGACTTCCGCGCTAAGCAGCTGACTGTAGGAGGAAGGAGGGTGCCACTGATGACTGTGAACAAGGAGGGCCTGCCAGTGACGGTCAAGCACACCACCATTATTCCTCCGAGGTCAGAGATGGTGTTACCCGGTCAAATTATGGGTGGCCCCCCAGCTAGTCTGTGTGTGGTAGAGAGTGGAAGTCGATGCCCGGTAGAAAACGGGGTAATTGTAGGCAGTACTTTGGTAGACCCTGCTGCAGGGGAAGTGCCTGTCGTCGTGGCCAGTGTCTCCTTCAGCCCAAAGAAAATAAAACAAGGGACCATGGTGGGGTTGTGCCAAGAGATCGACCAGAAACCGAGAACCTGTATCTGGAGGAGAACCCTGACGAAGCCCCAGGAGGAGCTGCCCGACTACTTGCGCGACCTCTTTGCCAGGAGCTCCCAGTGTCTAAAGGAGCCCCAAGTGGAACAGCTCAGGGAGCTTCTCGTGAGGAATGCAGATGTGTTTTCCACAGGAGACCTGGACTTGGGGTGTACAGACCTGGTAGAGCACCACATCGACACAGGTAGCCACCGCCCAGTAAAGCAAGCTCCTCGAAGGATGGCACCAGCCCGTCGCAAGGAGATGGATGAGGTGATGGATGACCTCCGACAATAGGGGTTAATCGAGCGGTCCAGCAGCCCGTGGGCGTCTGCTGTAGCGCTCGTCAGAAAAAAGGACGGCTTCCTCAGGTGCTGCGTGGACTACCGGGCTCTCAACGATCTCACCATCAAGGATTCATACCCACTCCCACGGATCGACGACACGCTCGACGCTTTGGTGGGCTCCAAGTAGTTTTCAACACTAGATATGAAGTCTGAGTATCACCAAGTCAAAGTGGCGGAGCAGGACAAAGAGAAAACAGCCTTCTCCTACGGTCAAGGCCTGTGGCAGTTTAAGGTCATGCCCTTTGGCCTGTGCAACGCGCCGGCCACGTTCGAGCGGCTGATGGAGAGGGTGCTGGAGGGACTTCACTGGAAAACGGCACTCATCTACCTCGACGACGTGAATGTCTTTGGCCAGACCTTCGAGCAGGAGATGGAAAGGTTATCGGAGGTTTTCGCCCGGTTTTGAGCTGCACACCTTAAGCTCAGCCCGAAGAAATGCTGCCTATTCCAAAAGGAAACATGGAAATGCAGGCAACAGAAAGCCTATTGGCTCATTACGAGGTTGCCCACTTTGGTGATTTAATCTGCTCGACAGCCACTTGGGGCCTGGGGAGCAGATGAAAGCACCTCAATATTCAGTTTACTCCCGACGCAGCGAGGTGACGGTCGATTCTATATTTGAAGGAGTTGATAGTATTCGCATTTACTACTTCTGAAGAAAGATTGTTCCAGTGACGGATGACTCGGTTTGAAAAGAAACTCCTTCCGATGTCTGTGTTACATCGACTAGACTGAATTGGTAAACCGTTATTTCTAGTTCTTAGGCTGGTTTGCAGTTCAAAGAATTTGGAGTAATCGACGTTATTGAATTTTTCAGATACTTGAAGACTTGAATCATATCCCCTCGTAGGCGTCTTTTCTCCAATGTAAAGAGATTGAGTCGCTTGAGTCGTTCCTCGTACGGTTGAGCCCTTAAGGTTGGTATCATCTTCGTGGCGCGTCGTTGAATCCTTTCCAGTCAATCAATGTCCTTTCTGTAATTAGGAGACCAGAACTGTACTGCATACTCGAGGTGCGGTCTTACCATGGAATTATACAAGGATAGCATTACGTCTGGCGTTTTACACTCGAAGTTCCTCGCTATGAACCCGAGCATAGTGTTGGCTTTGTTGTATGCTTTTTTACAGTGATTCGCGTGTTTCAGGTCACTGCTGATAGTGACTCCAAGATCCTTTTCCTCCTGCATCGCTGGCAGAGGTCTCCCATTCATGATGTATGTGTGGTTACTATTTCTGGACCCAATGTGCATGACTTTGCATTTATCAACATTAAAGGACATTCGCCATTTTTCCGACCATTCGATAATGTAATTGAGGTCTTTCTGAATGATTTCGCAGTCGGTCTTTGTGAGGGCCTTTCCCCCCACCTTGGTGTCATTAGTAAATTTCGATATTGTGGATTTCAGTCCTGATTCGAGGTCGTTGATATATATGATGAAGAGAATGGGTCCCAGCACTGACCCTTGAGGCACTCCACTAGTGACTGGAAGCCAATCGGAAGGCTGTCCGTTGAGTAGTGCTCGTTATTTTCTGTCGGTGAGCCAATCTCTTATCCACACGATCAGATTGGCTCCAATGCCCGCCGAGTGCAGTTTCTTAAGTAGTTGCTCGTGCGATACCTTGTCGAAGGCTTTTTGAAAGTCCAGGTATATAACATCACTGGGGGTGTGGGCATCCCAGTTCTTATATATACCTTGGAAGAAGTCTAATAAATTCGTTAGGCAGGAGCGCTTGTTTCTGAAGCAATGCTGGGTGTTGGAGATTACATTATTGTCTTTTCGAAACTTAACAAGTTTGTCTCTAATAATCTTTTCGAGTATTTTTCCTGCCACTGATGTCAAGCTTATGGGCCTGTAATTTAATGCAACGCTTTTGTATCCTTTTTTGAAAATCGCTGTTACGTTCGCCATCTTCCAGTCTTCCGGGACCTTGTTCAATTGAACAGACTGGTTGAATATGTTAGTGAGTGGCTGAAGTATTTGTTGTTTAAGCTCTTTTAATAACCGCGGGGACAAACCGTCAGGTCCTGTTGACTTGTTCGTGTCGAGTTTATCCAAATACTTTTTCACTTCTTGGTCGCATATTGAATCAGTTTTCAGGGGCGTGATTCCCCTCGGCGGGTCAGGGCTCTCCAGCATGGTTTCGATGTCCTCTCGACTGTGAATACGGATGCGAAGTTACTGTTGAGGATTCTGGCCATCTGTTTACTGTCCTGAGTTACAGATCCAGTCTCGTCTCTCAGGGGACCAATATTGGATTTTACTTTCTTTTTCGATCTGATGTATGTGAAGAATTTTTTTGAGTTTGTCTTGATGTCACGCGCTATTTGTTTTTCGTAGTTGCGTTTACTACTCCGAATAAGGGTGCGACAAGCTCTGAGGCTGTTTTGGTACTGTGTACGGGCTTCGGCCGTGTCATTCTCTTTCATTAGGTTATAATTCCTTTTTTTTAAGTTTACCGCCCATTTTATATCTCTGGTCATCCACGGTGGATCTACGACACCATTTACTCGCCTGAGTTTCGTAGGCACTGTAGCCTTTTCTACTCTCAAAAGCTTATCTTTGATTAAGTGGTGATCGCAACCGTTAATTTTTTCACCAACTTCACAGCCGCGAATGGGGTCGGGGTCGCTTACTAATACCAGATCCAGCAGATTGTTTTCTCTTGTTGGTTGAGTTACAACTTGAGTGAGGAACGAATCCTCCATCATTTCTATAAGCCTGTTACCCTCTTGGTCTCCAGTCAATTGTCCCCAGTCAATGTTAGGGCAATTAAAGTCCCCAATTGTTATTGCTTCTTTACTTTGTGTTAAAGAGTGAAGCTCTTTGTACAGGGCAGTGTCATCTGCTACCTGTTGTTTTGGAGGCCTGTATACGGTCGCAAGTGTTAGTTTCTTATTATTCGCAGTTATTTCCACATAGACGGAATCGTAATTCTCTGCGTCCTGTTTGTCTATTTTTATGGCAGGGAGCGTACTTCTTACGCAGGAAATTACTCCTCCTCCTTTCTTGTGCATTCGATTTTTTTGGAAGCTTTCATACCCGGGAAATGACAGTTCAGATACTAGATGTGCAGAGTTGGCCCAAGTCTCTGTGATGGCTACCACATCTGGTTTCTCAGTTGCAATATACGCCCTAATTTCGTCCTTTTTGGGTAATAGACTGCGTGGATTTGTGTACAAAATGGAAATGTGACTCCTGGTTTGGCCGCGTTGTGTTGTATGAGTTCGCTTGTCGGAGGCGTCGTTGGTTACACAGTTTCTTGCAAGCCGCATCGACGCTACGGCTCGGTTGATCAAGGGTTGCCTTTGCCTTGCCCTCGCTTGCAGTTTTTTTAAATAACTTTTCGAAAAGCTTTCAACTGCCTCGTTCAGGAGCCTTCCAAGCCGCGCCGAACCAACCTCGTTCAAGTGGAGTCCGACCTCCCAAAATAAATCTAGGCGCTGGTTGAAGTGATGCCATGCGTTCGTGAACCCTACGCCTTCATCGTTACAGAACTGCTTTAGACTTGTGTTGACGCCGTACGCTTTACTGTTGTTGAATCCGGCGAACGTATTGACTCTCGGTAGAATCCCAGAGACGATGATGTGAGGGGACTTGGTCTTGTATTTCTGAATGACTTGACGGTATTTTGATAACAGGTCCTGAGATTGAGTTGACTGAAGGTCGTTGGTTCCCGCATGGATCAGATACACTGTGTCGTCCTTCGCATTTACTGAGGCTGCATCGACAGCTGATTCAATATCGTCCAGTTTGGCTACGAGGATACAGAAACGCTGCCGTGTCAATGTATTCCGACCGCAAAACTCCGTAAGGTGGCCTCTCACCACACTATCGCCAACTAAGTTGACTCTAGTAGTCAGTTTGCCCATGCCAGGAAATAGCGTCTGGTTAGTACAAGTGACAGCTGGGAGAATGGTCTTGTGATTTCTTTTGGAAGGGTGCGAGGTACAAGAGGGAGCGCGGGCGAAGGTGGGTTTGGAAGTGGTGGTAGTGATAGCAGTGGGTGGTTAGGGAAGGGTGGAGGGTGAGGTGTGAATGGAGGGAGATGTGGTATCAGAAGTGGAGGAGGAGGAGGTTGAGTTCGTGTTGGAGGTGGAAGGGGAAGATGGAGTGGTGATGAGGATAAGGGAGGAGTCTAGGGTGTTGGAGGGAGAGGAAGGGAGAGCGGGAGAAGAGGTAGTGGTACTGTGGATGGAGGTGGATGAGGTAGGAAGGGAGGTGGATGGGGTGGAAGGAATGGTAAGGGTGGAGGCGGGTTCAGGCGTGGCAGAGGAGGAGTGGGGTGGCTCTGGCGAGGCAGAGGAGATCGTGTTGGAGGTGGAAGGGGAAGATGGAGTGGTGATGAGGATAGCCGAGGAGTCAAGGGTGGTGAAGGGAGAAGAGGGAGTGGTACTAAGGATGGAGGTGGATGAGGTGGGAAGGGAGGTGGATAGGGCGAAAGGAATATTAAGGATGGAGGCGGGTTCAGGCGAGGCAGAGGAGGAGGAGGAGGTATGTGATTGGGTCAGAACGTCAGAATATGAGTTTGAGGTGGAGGAAGCAGGAGTGGGAAGGGCGGGGAACGACGTCATAATATCCCACATCAGGGCATTTGAGCGTTTCAAATCATCGTTTATCGAGCTAAGTGCTTGGATGCGCGAGTCCAAGACACAATATTTACATTTAGACTCGCCGAGTTGGAAGTGGATCGCGGCAAATTTCTGCGAACAATTACCGCAAGTGAAATATTTGGGCATGGTTACAATTCCTTTTTTCTTTTTTTCTGTAGCAAGAAACTATAGTTAAGATATATTTAGAAACCGCGTGGGTGGCTTACTGAATACCAGGAAGGAATTCGACTGAATACCTGGAAGGAGTTAGGTAGGGGTCGCGTCGAGTCCCGCGTGGGGTAATTAGTTGGACGGCAGAGAGGCTTTTTTAGTTAAAGGAGGAGGAGGAGGAGGAGGAAATAGTTAGAGGAGGAGGAGGAGGAAATAGTTAAAGGAGGAGGCGGAGGAGGAAATATG
This sequence comes from Eriocheir sinensis, assembly GCF_024679095.1. Lineage (NCBI taxonomy): Eukaryota > Metazoa > Arthropoda > Malacostraca > Decapoda > Varunidae > Eriocheir > Eriocheir sinensis. The sequence goes on along the minus strand of NC_066522.1, from coordinate 3,562,753 downwards.
GGTCTGGGCGGAGAAAGAGGAGTAGGGAAGGTGATTAAAATAAAAACACCTGTGTTGATTGGGATTATTTAAGGAGTGCCGGGTGGCTTCCTTCATTAAGCCCTCGGTGGCTGTGGGATAAGGGCGGGTGTGTGAACACCTGGGTCTTGGTGTGTGAACACCTGACTGTCTTGGTGAGGGAGTGCCGGTGAAAAGATTAGCCGACCTCACTAATCCCAGAAAATTTCAGACTTAACGGGCGGTACCGGGAGTAATTATACCCCTGGGAATAAATAGGGCGGGTTTCAGGAACGATTGACAATTGGCAACGAACAAGAAAATACAGTGAGTTGTGATCTGACCGTTTACTATAGTAATAAAATAAATAAAATACTCGCTATTATAAGTAATAATGTATCACTCGGGTTTGTTTTTAAACAGTGTGTGTGCTGTTGTTGAAATACTTTACTTTGTTACCCTGTGAGAAGTACGGGAAGCAGTAAAATTATAACACTTAGCGTTCCACAGCGGCGGTGATGTTTGCTCAGCAGTGAAGCGACGATGAAGTTACCGATGAGCAATGTACAACCTCTTCAAGTAATATCGACTACAGTTAAAATCCTCGATGTCGTATAAAGATTGCACAACACACTTGGTGAACACTAAATCACATAGGCACGGTGAGCACTAAATCACGAAATCATGGTGAACACTAAATCACGGAATCACGGTGAACACTAAATCACGGAATCACGGTGAAGACTAAATCACGGAATCATGGTGAACACTAAATCACGGAATCACGGTGAACACTAAATCACGGAATCACGGTGAAGACTAAATCACGGAATCATGGTGAACACTAAATCACGGAATCACGGTGAACACTAAATCACGGAATCATGGTGAACACAAAATCACGGAATCACGGTGAACACTAAATCACGGATTCACGGTGAACACTAAATCACGGAATCACGGTGAACACTAAATCACGGATTCACGGTGAACACTAAATCACGGAATCACGGTGAAGACTAAATCACGGAATCACGGTGGACACTAAATCACGGAATCACGGTGAAGACTAAATCACGGAATCACGGTGAACACTAAATCACGGAATCACGGTGAAGACTAAATCACGGAATCACGGTGAACACTAAATCACGGAATCACGGTGAACACTAAATCACGGAATCACTTGGGATACATCGTGAGCGAGGCTGGAGTACGCACTGATCCTGAGAAGGTGGCTGCGGTAAGGGACTGGCCGACACCCACCAACGTGAAGGAGCTGCGGAGCTTCCTCGGGTTGTGCTCATACTACCGCAGGTTTGTAAAAGGCTTCGCCACGATTGCTGCACCACTGCATTTCCTGACGAAGAAGGGGCGCAAGTTTGAGTGGACAACGGAAACTCAGGTTGCCTTTAAGAAGCTCAAGGAGGCCCTCAGCAACTCGCCCGTACTCACCTACCCAGACCCTTCTAAGCCTTTTATACTGGATTGTGATGCCAGTGATGAGGGGATTGGTGGAGTGCTGTCCCAAGCATGTGTCGTTATGGAGCGGGCTGTGGCCTACTTCAGCAAGAAGCTCACCTCAGCCGAGAAAAACTATTGCGTGACCCGGAAAGAACTCCTGGCAGTAGTCAAGAACCTTGACTTTTTCCATGCTTACCTGTACGGTGCAACTTTCACCATCCGCACGGATCACGCTGCGTTGCGGTGGCTGATAGGTAAACTAGAGCAGCATCACTATACTATTGTACACCGATCTGGGCTAACTCACGGTAACGCGGACAGCTTGAGCCAGCTCCCCTGCCTACCTGAGTGTCAACATTGCCTCCAGAGGGAGAGCGTCCAGAATATGTGCCGCCACACTACAGTGGAACAGACAGCGGAGGTGACATGGGAAGACTTGGGAAAACTGCAGCGGGAAGACCGAGATCTGCGACCAATTATGGAGTGGCTGAGTCAGTCGTCAACACGAAGTGGGTGGGAGGTAATCTCGAGAGAAAGCCCTACCACCAAGAATTACTGGACTCAGTGGGACACTCTACGGATGGACAACGGGGTGTTGCAGCGATGCTTGGTTTCTGATGATGGTCTTGACCACTACTGGTCCACGGTGCTACCTATGAAGTCCCGGGAAAGCGTCTTGAAAGAAATGCACGACAGCATCACCAGCGTACACCTCGGGGTAAAGAAGATACTGAGTCGCCTGCGCCAAAGGTTCTACTGGGTTGGCATGAGGAAGGATGTGGAATAATGGTGTCACGCATGTGAGGTGTGCTGTGCAAAGAAGGGCCCCAAGAAGCGTCACCGTGCCCCATTGCAACTATACCAGGTTGGAGCCCCAATGGAACGGGTGGCAGTGGATATAGCAGGACCCTTGCCTCTGACGACGAACGGAAATAGGTACATCTGCGTCGCAATAAGAACATAAGAACATAAGAACGCAGGAGTCTGCAAGAGGCCGGTAGGCCTGTACGAGGCAGCTCCTTTGACCCTAAGCTCCCGTGTATCTAACCCCACCTATTATCGCTGTCCATGAATTTATCTAGTCTATTTTTGAATGTGACAATTGTATTGGCACTCACCACATGACTGCTAAGCCTATTCCACTCATCCACCACCCTGTTAGTAAACCAATTTTTGCCTATGTCCCTGTTGAATCTGAATTTATCCAGTTTAAACCCGTTACTTCGTGTCCTACCCGGTTCTCTTACCAACAAAACCTTATGAATGTCTCCCTTATTAAAGCCCTTCATCCATTTATAAACCTCGATCATGTCTCCACGCACCCTTCGCCTTTCTAGAGAATGCAAGTTTAACTGTTTGAGTCTTTCCTCGTATGGCAAGTTTCTCAACCCCTGAATCATCTTAGTCATCCTCCTCTGCACCGATTCTAACATTTTGATATCCATTCTATAGTAGGGTGACCAGAACTGAACCGCATAGTCAAGATGAGGTCTAACTAATGCTAAATATAGTTTGAGGAAGACTTCGGGGCTTCTGTTGCTTACGCTCCTTGAAATAAATCCCAGTACCCTATTAGCTCGATTTCTAGCTTGAATGCATTGTGCCCTTGGACGGAGATCAGAGCTCACTAAGACCCCTAAATCCCTCTCGCACCCAGACCTACTTATGAGAGTGTCATTTAAGCAATAGTTATGTGAGGGGTTGTTCCTACCTACACTCAGAATACTGCACTTCCCTACATTGAACTCCATCTGCCATTTATCCGCCCAGTCATATAATCTGTTGAGTTCACCTTGGAGAATGCTAGCGTCCTGATCCGACTCAATTACTCTACCGATCTTCGTATCATCTGCAAATTTACTAACATCACTACTAATTCCTGTGTCTAAGTCATTGATATAAATAATAAACAAAAGTGGACCTAATACCGAACCTTGTGGGACCCCACTCGTAACACATCCCCAGTCAGATCTTTTACCATTGATTTGCACTCTTTGCTTCCTATTGCTAAGCCACGCCTTGACCCAGTTCAAAACTTTACCCTCTACTCCGTGAGCCTGTAATTTAAGCAACAGTCGTTGGTGAGGAACTTTGTCAAACGCTTTACTAAAATCAAGATAGATTACATCATAATTTTCATCTCTGTCAACCGCCTCAAATACTTTATTGTAGAAGGACAAGAGATTGGTGAGGCATGACCTACCTTTTGTGAACCCATGCTGCGAGTCGTGAATTAAGCTATGTTTCTCTAAATGCTCCCGAATGTTCCTGGCTATTATGGACTCCAGCATCTTCCCTATAACCGATGTTAAGCTAATTGGGCGATAGTTTGAAGCAACTGACCTGTCCCCTTTTGAAAATCGGCGTCACATTAGCTACTTTCCATAGGCTCGGCACATAGCCAGTATTTACCGACATCTTAAAGATGTCGGTTAGTGGGTCACTGATTATATCACCTAGCTCCTTTAATACCCTCGGAAATATCCCGTCAGGACCTGGCGACTTGTTCTTCTTAAGCTTATCTATCTCATCCTGAACTACTTGCCTGGTAATGATTATATCCCTCAATTTATCGCCATCCCGCCCTCGTACACCTGAACTCTTTCCGGTATAGTCGTTCGATCCTCCTGTGTGAATACTGAAAGGAAGTAGTCGTTCAACAATGTGCTCATATTTTCGTAATTTTCTACTAGCTCCCCTGTGTTTGTTTTCAGCGGTCCAATTTTCTCCCGTGTTTTTGTTCTATACATCTGAAAGAAGCCCTTAGGATTACTTTTCGCCTCATTTGCTACTTTGATCTCATAGTTCTTTTTTGCTATCCTGGTGTTTTTCTTAACTAATCTAGATAGTTCGACGTACCGGCCCCTGAGATGTGTTTCCCATTCTTTATTTTCTGATAAATTCCTTCTTTAACCCAATCTCGTGTTTTAGTCCACGAGTCATCCACTTAGGATCATTGTTTTCTTTTCTAAGTGTTCGCTGTGGTATATGCTGTTCTTGCCCCTCTACTATTACTCTAACTAAATTATTGTAAGACATTTCTACCTGGTTCTCCTGGCTCTCCAATCCGCAGTTCTGGCCCTCATGAATCCCTAAATTATCCCAGTTTACCCCTTCAAGATGTCTTCGAAGCCCCTCGTAGTTTGCTCTTCTAAAATCTGGCACTAACACTGGGTTTGGATCACGGGTTACCGCCCAGTCTAACCTAAAACGAACCGTTCTGTGATCACTATTTCCTAACTCTCCGCCCACCTCCAACTCACGTAGCAAGTTCCCATTATTGGTTAGGACTAAGTCTAATATGTTATCTCCTCTGGTAGGCTCAGTAACTACCTGCTTAAGGAAATTATCTTGTATAACTTCAAGAAAGTCCTCGGCTTCCAGGTCACCCACTAGATCTTCCCAGTCTATATTCCTATAATTAAAGTCCCCCATTACGCAGACATTTCTACTCATACTCGCCCTGCCAATCTCCTGTAGTAATATACTCGTGTCCTGCCTGTTAAGGTTGGGTGGCCTGTATATAACTCCTAGAGCTAGTTTTTCTTTCCCTTTGTAAACGTCCACCCAAATTGATTCTGAATCCATGTTAGTTTTGACTGAGTTGTTAACTAAACATTTAAGTGAGTCTTTAACATATAGCGCAACTCCACCTCCCTTTCTGCCCCTTCTGTCTTTGTGAAACATCTGATAACCCGTTATTTCAAATTCTGACCTAAAATTTCTATTTGCAAAGTCTATCCATGTCTCAGTGATCGCTATTATGTCAAAATTTTCTGAACAAGCTTCACCCCTTAGTAAGTCTATCTTGTTTCTGAGGCTCCTGCTGTTAGTATAGAAGATTCTTAGCCCGTCCTCTGTTACTCCTCTAGAATTACTTCTAAGCTGCCTGGTTATATTATGAGCTAGTTGTCCCCTCCCATTACTCCTCCCATTGCTCCCATTACTCCTCCCCCCCTCGCCTATACTAAAAAATCCCTCAGGGTACCAAGTGCTCGCTCAAGGGAGTCTGAGAGCCTCAACAACCCTTGAACGTCAAGTGTATCCCGTCACGGGCGTAGAGGGCGTCGTTGCCAAAGAAGAGGTCCCAATTGTCGACGAACAGCCACCCATTGCGCTCGCAGTGCTCAGCAAGTCTGCTGTTCACTGCTATCGCCCTGGACAGCCATCCATCGCCAACGCCCCTCCTTGGCAGGACGCCACACACTACTGGTGACCCACCAGCGTCACGTATCCTGCCTAACAATTCTCTAAAACGCCTGAGAAGGTCCTCGCTTGGCGAGAAACGTCGTTTCCGCCACAGCTGAGGAAGACAATGGGGTTCGATCCCTCGCTTGCCATACATGCCTCAATCCTGTCTGATATATGGCCCACCCTGCCCCTGGGAAACACACCCTCGTCCTGTTCTTATCCTTGGAGCAAGAATACCTGTCAACATAGCGTACCTGACGATCACCAACAAGAAGAACCCGACGGTCGGAAGGGGGCCAGGAGGGGTGGGTGAAGGGGGAGGGAGAGCAGGAAGGGAGGGAGGGACCTGCTGTGAAGAACGAGGAGAAATTGTGGAAGAGGTGGAAGGTGGAAAGGGGAGGAGGAGGAGGAAGAGGAAGAAGGAGAAAGGGAGGGTGAGGTGGTGGAGGGAGGAATGGACGAGGAGAGGGAGGAGGAAGAGGGGAAAGGGAAGGTAAGGGACAGGTGTTGGAGGGAGGGACGAGCGAGGAGGCGGAGGACAAGGAGGAGAAAGAGGGAGGAGGAGGAGGAGGGGAGAGTGGGCGGGAAGAGGGAGGGGGACGGAAGAGGAAGGCGAGGAATTTGAGGCGGAGGAGGAGGAGGAGGGGAGGAGGAGGAGGAGGAGGAGGAAGGAGGAGTAGGTGAAAGGGAGAGTGAGGTGGGGGAGGAGGGACGGACGAGGAGAGGGAGGAGGAAGAGGGGAAGGGAAGGTGACGGACAGGTGTGGGAGGGCGGGACGAGCGAAGAGGCGGAGGACAAGGAGGAGGAAGAGGGAGAGGAGGAGGAGGAGGAGGTGGGCGGGAGAGGGGAGAGGGGGGACGGAGGAGGAAGGCGAGGAGGAGGAGGAGGAGGAGGAGGAAGAAGAGGAGAAGGAGGGGTGGGAAGCGGGGAGATCGGATATGGTCGAGGAGGAGGAGGAGGAGGAGGATGGGAGGGGCTGCTGTGTGGTTGAAGACAATACTAGAGGGGAGGAGGACGAGGAAGAGGAGGAAGAGGAGGGGGAGGAGGACGAGGAAGAAGAGGAAGAGGAGGGGGAGGAGGACGAGGAAGAAGAGGAAGAGGAAGGGGAGGAGGAGGAGGCGGGGCTTGTTGCTGCTGCACTAACCAATAAGTGTACCTGGGCGGCGAGAGTCGTAACCCTATTCTCTAACTCTATGATCCTCTGATCATCCTTCTGAGTCTTAACGCAGAACCTACAAACGTCCTTGGAAAGAAAGTACTGCTTGGCCATGCGAAGGCCACACCCAGAACAACGCTTGAGGGACGTCATGGTGAAGATATGGGCGAGGCAAGACGGAAACAATTAGGCGCGTTAAGACGATAACAAAGTACGCAGCTGCGGTGAGGTCGTCAGGTCAAAAATGTGTATCTAGGAAAACAAACCAACAGCTGGGGTGAGGTCGTCAGGTCAAAAATGTGTATCTAGGAAAACAAACCACAGCTGCTGTGAGGTCGCAGTCAGGTCAATTCCCCGGGGAAAAGGGTGTGTCTCGGGTAAAAAGGCGCGGTTATTTCTACCCACCAAGACAAAACATAGGCCAATATTAATACACTGAGAAATCACTTATGTAAAGAAGATAATAACTGTGTTCACTAGGTTTGCGCGGAAAGTGGATTATCTAGTGTTTTTGTGTGGACTTAGAAATTAACGTAGCTTGGCGCGCCTGATTCACGTAGTCCTATTATCACAGCACAGTAAAGTATCCTAATAATAGAAGGAGAAGAAAACACAAAAGCAATATAAAAAACACAAAAGCAATATAAAACCGTGTAGCACTGGGTTGGCGTGAAAGAATGTTGAATTTAGTGTAGATGTGGGAAGCTTAATATACTTGTCCTAGGAGTAACTGTGGATCACTATCTAACTAAGTAAATACTAAATCAGAACACTTAGCGGTCTGTAGTAGAAGGCAGGGTAATCCTCCTGGTTTTGTAGTCCTCCAGTACAGCAGCAGTTACACAGAAGCACAGAACGCCTCACAAAACAGAGGAAAGAGCGAGTTGGCACCACACAGCAGCGGGGCAAAGTCACGTGTGAACCCAAGGAAGGTCGCGCGCTGACTTCACTTCACCAAATGGCCGGAAGCCTACGCCATCCCTGACCAGGAAGCCACTACCATCGGTAAGGTATTGGTGGAGGAGTTCTTCTGTCGCTTCGGTGTGCCTAAGGAGCTCCATTCCGACCAGGGAAGGAATTTTGAGTCAACAGTCCTTGCTGAGTGCTGAAAGCTTCTGGGTATCAAGAAGACCCGGACCACCCCTCTGCACTCACAGTAAGATGGAATGGTGGAGAGGTTTAATTGGACGTTGGGCCATGAGTTGGCCAAGCAGTGCAACAATGACCAGTCTTCATGGGATAAGAAGCTGCCTGCGCTCCTCATGGCCTACAGGTCTGCCGAACACAAGACTACGGGGTATTCACTGGCAAAGCTGATATTTGGACGTGAGCTGCGATTGCCGGTGGACCTACTGACAGGAAGGCCTCCTGGGGAAGGCCTTCCAAGGGACGCCTCCAGTTTTGCCCGTGAGCTAGAGGAACGGCTGGAAGAGGTGCACCATCAAGTCCGTGGTGTCTTGAAGTTCTCCGGGGAGGCCATGAAGCGTGGTTACAATATGAGGGCAAGCCACGTTGACTTCAAGGAAGGAGACCAAGTCTGGCTCTACAACCCGCAGAGGAAGAAAGCCCAGTCTCTGAAGTTACAGAGCCCCTGGGAAGGCCCTAATATTGTGCTAGAACGCCTCTCCGACGTGACTTACCGAATCCGGAGAACGGAAAGGACCAAGGCAAAAGTTGTCCACGTCAACCGACTGTGGAGGTACCACGGTCCGGGAAACTACACCTGGGACAACTACAGACACCCAGCAGCAGACGAAAACGCAAGGGACGTCCAGGACCGAGAGGAGGTCAACGACAACATAGGTCTTCTGGACCTTTCAACCGAGGGAGATAACCTCCCGGCTTCGGCAGATGTTCCAGGGACACCCCAAAAAGCGGACGACGACGAGGCGCACCAGGAGACAGACGTGCAGGAGGCAGAGAACAGAAGACAGAGACAACGCAGGCGTCCATGGCGATACGACGATTATTATGTTTTTGATAAATTTTCTTATGTTTGTATATAGTTAAGTGTGTGATCGGGACGATTACAATTAAGAGGGGGGATATTGTTGTGCTGGAAGCTTCCCCCGGGGTCTATGGGCCTCTGGAAAACTCCGGAAGGAGCGAGCAGGGGGTCGGGGAGCAAGGCTCCGCCCGCGCCCCGCGGGGCCCGCGGCCAGGCGCCGGGCGGGAAGTGTTGCCAACTCGCACATATTTTTGCTACATATTCATTCTTGTATGATCGAATATATACTGTAACGTTCTAGACTGTACTGTTCGGTATATATATAGGAGAAGAGGGCGAGAGGGGTCAGTCCCAGTGATAGCGAGCCATAGTCAGCTAGTGGTCAGTGAAGAGTCAGATTGAATTGTACTACTAAGGAAGAATACTAAACTACATAAGCTGTGCAAGGTGTTTTACATATCTCCCTCCCACGGAGTCTCCTGACGACGATACGGAACCCAAGTAACACGTCCGGCATAACACTATTTTAGATCGTCTCGAATGAATCGGTAGACGACTTATTTCTAGTTTGGGAGTAATTTAGAGCTTAAACAAATTGGAGTGGCCAAAGTTACTGAACTTAATCACGTATTTAAATTTTTGTATTACATCTCGTTATCGTCTATATACCAACGATGAAAAAAAAAATAGTCGCTTAAGTCATTATCTATACGGCTTGGGCCTCAAGGGTGGTATTCTTTTCTTATTCATATATATACCAGGTAAGGTCTTAGAATAGGTTTACTATGATATAGAGATAATGTAAAGATATAAAGATTTGATTCATCTTCTACGACTCGTAGATGCTTCCAATGTATGTTCCCCTTTGAAGGCGAGTGACCTTGTCGTGGTAAGCGGGATCAGTGGCACCGCTAACTCTGGCAGCCTGTCTGTCTCTGTGCAGTCCGGTATCCGTCAACCTCCTAAACAAACTGCTCCACCTTCATCATCGGTAGAGGAGGCCTATCATCGGTGAAGTTGTGTGCACCCTCTCTTTTTACCACCCAGAGCAGGACTACTGCCTCCCCACGTGTTTGCCAAACGTGGTGTCCTTAATACTCCCACGCCTTCTAATCTGTGAGTTGAGTCCGCCGCGGGGCGGGATATACCTCACTCGGTGCATGGCAGTACTCTCTTCTGGTGGGAAGGTTGGGATAAGACGGTAGGATTAGTATGACCCTGCTGTGTCAATCGTTTGGTCATACGTTGGCTAGGGTCAAATGGGAGACCACAACGATCCCGCGGCCTCCGCTAAACGCCGGGTAGTAGCCGCGTATACTTCCCCTCTTCCCCTCTACCCCTAGGGCTGTTGGTTGAGGTTCTGCCCCAGCATTCAGCTTTCACGCGTTGGGTTCCATGGTGGGTAGGGTGAATTGGGAAGTGAAACCAAAGTTATTATTATTATTTTATTTTATAATAATAATAATAATAATAATAATAATAATAATGGTGATAATAATAATAATGATGATAATGATGATGATAATAATAATAATAATAATAATAATAATAATAATAATAATAATAATAATAATAATAATAGTAATAATAATAATGATAATAGTAATAATAATAATAATAATAATAATAATAATAATAATAATAATAATAATAATAATAACAATAACAATAATAATAATACTAACGAACAAACAAACAAACGAACAAATAAACATACTGACCGGACCGAAAATATAACCTACTCCAACTCCGTTGGCGGAGGTAATAATAGTAATAATAATAATAATAATAATAATAATAATAATAATAATAATAATAATAATAATCACTATAATAATAATAATGATAATAATAATAATTATAATAATATTAATAATAATAATAATAATAATAATAATAATAATAATAATAATAATAATAATAATAATAATAATAATAATAATAATAATAATAATAATAATAATAATAATAATAATAATAATAATAATAATTTAAGGTGCGTCTTTCCATGAGTTAAAATATGAACCAAGTCTGAAGTCTCTATGATGACGAGGACCGAAGTTATGGACAAAAATATGTGAATCTGACGTTTTGTGCGACCTTGACCTTGACCTTTGACCTTCGACATAAAAAAAATTAATGGGTTCTATTCTGGATAAACACGAAACTTTCCTGAAAAATTGGTTGAGATATCCGCAAAATTGTGCACAGGACCTAATTTAAGATAGAGAAGACTGTAAATATGAGGAGAGCCCCATTACACACTGGTTTATACGACACAGGACGCCTAACCTCTAGGAAGCTGATTTAGTGGAGAGGTGATATGAGGGTTCCGATTAAGATTTTGAGTTAAGACTAGATCGAGTGTGGAAGAACGTGACAGCTGAGTGTTACCGAAGCATATGGGACAGGTGGTTGGAAGATTGTGTCGAGTTGACAAGGAAGTGGAATTGAGTTTTGAAACAATTATGGGCACCAAGTTCCTCCTACCCATTCAGAAATTGTAGAAAGGTATGAGGTTAAGCAGCCTCCAGCCTAGACTCTTGTAATTCATGTTGAGAGGTTCTTCTGTCAAATGATGTTGAATAATGCATAGTAGATTCATCGGCGTACAATTGGATAGGACAGTTTGTTTTGGAAAGATCACTGATTAACAGCAGAACGAGAGTGAGAGATAGGACAGAGCCTTGCGGGATACCACTGCAGATGTTAATAGGTTTAGGGGAAAAATAGTGACCATCTACCACAGCAGAGATAGATCGGCCGAAAACGTAACTGGAGATAAAAAGTTCAGAAAGAGGAATATAAACATAATATGATATTTTAGAAAGTAAAGATTGGTGCCAAGGTATGTCTAAAGCTTTCGAGATGTCTAAGGCAACAGCAAAAGTTTCGCAGAAACGCCTAAGAGAGAATGACCAGGAGTCAGTTAAGGAAGCAAGATCACCAGTAGAACGTCTACTGCGGAAACCATAATGGCGATCAGAAAGTAGGTCAAAAGTTGATTGGTACTTAAGAACTTTCCTGTCAGGGATTGTTTCAAAAGATTTAGAAAGCCAAGAAACTAAAGCTATAAGACGGTAGTTTGAAGGATCAGAGTGGTCACCCCTCTTGGGCACAGACTGTATGTAAACATGCTTTCAACAGTAAGGACAGGTAGACGGTGAAAGGCAGAGAAGAAAGAATTCGAACGGGCAGGTGTCAGCACGGAAGCACATTTTTTTTAAGGATAAAAGGATCCACTCCATCAAGTACAAAGCCTTTTGAGGATTAATGCCATGCATGCAGAATGGGCACAGAGGGACATAGTTAGACTCTCTGATACGGTGAGACCTGCAATGGAGAGATCAGTAGTAGGGATTATACGTACTACTGGTGAAGCCAGAGCGATGATACTCATTTCAGCGGGAGTAGCATATTTTGGGGTAGGCGGTGGCTGAGTGGTTAGCGTGCTGGGCCCGTATTCATCACGCCATGGACAACGTCGATTCGAATCCCCACACTACCATCTGGGATTTTTCAGTCACTGCCAAGTGGCCTCAGACTACCCACATGCTGTCCAGAAGATCACCCATCAACCCGGAAGAAACCGTCCAAATGAATAAAAAATGAGATCCGGGGGGCAGCAGAGCCAAGCATATCTGGCACCACTATGAAAAAAATTGCCTGCGCCATAACGGGCTTGGGCCGACCACCCGGCCCCTGAAGAAAGCCTACCGGTGCTATAGGCAGAGATGTAAAAAAAAAAAAAGTTTTACGTTAGACCTATTCACCGGTAGGCTATCTTTATTGGGTTCTTTACAAATCCCTAAAATTGCCAGTGATCGCTAGCTACTTTAACTATAACTCGGTCAGGGCCTATTGAAGCGATGAGGAGTCGCACACTCTGAAATCTCTCACGTGATCTCAAGTGATCTCAAGTGTTTATGCTAACATTTTTTCATGTGAATTGGTGAGAAACACTCTACCAGTTAGGTATACAAGCTAAATACTCGCAACTAAGCTTACACCATTCTCGATTTTTTTCTACTTTCCTGCCGCTTGAACCATTTTTTCAATAGATTTCACGAAGACTAATGTTTAATTTGTCAAGTACCGAACATAATCTAGTCAGTATTACTCGTGGTAAAGAGATATTTAAAAGGCCCAAACCCGCACGGTGCCGAAAAGAGAGGCTGAGCGGCCGAACTCACACTCACCAAGACCTACCAAAACAAAGCCTCTGTGACGGGCAGCGACCGCACTGCAGCTCTACAACGCCAATTCCGCTCCCTGGACGTGGCCACTTTTGACCTGCCCACGCTGCTAGTGGCGGTAGGCTTCCACCCCTCACGACAAGAAGCAGTCATCTGCCTCACCTGCGCCTTCCTCAGGAAGACGGGGCACCTGACGCGCCTGTGAAGCCCTCACAGGACGACACCAGTCAGGTGAGCGACTAGATAGCCGCAACAACAACAACAACAACAACCACTGTAGTGACTTACTAAAACACCTAAGACAGATTTCCAACAGACACTGGGGCGCCAGACTGACAGCTAGCTCATAATCACCATCCTGGAGGCAGAGCACTTTACCATCAAGGAGGGTCCCAGTGCTGCCACAACACCCCTACACACCAACCCGTCTTTCATCACAGACTCTAGTCAATGCCCTCAGACTCCTCTCAGTATTTATTTCCATTTAATGTTTTTTTTGTAGTTCATTTGAGTTTTGAACCATCTTTATTACGAGAATTAATAGTAACCATAATATAATCATGCGAATCTTATCCCCCCATTACGTTACATATAAGTAAACATTGAATTTATGGTTCAGAACAGGTTAAGTTAGGTTTGATATAGTGAGGTTAGAATGAGGACCTAGTTTTTTACATTTTTTTTACAGCAAAGGAGACAGCTCAGGGGCACAAAAAAAGTAAACAATAATAAAAAAAAACCCGCTACTCGCTGCTCACAAAAAGAATCTAAAGAGGTGGCCGAAAGAGAGGTCAATTTCGGGAGGAGAGGTATCCAGATACTCTTCTCTTGAAAGAGTTCAAGTCGTATGCAGGAGGAAATACAGAAGAAGGAAGATTGTTCCAGAGTTTAACAGCGTGAGGGATGAAAGAGTGAAGATGCTGGTTAAGTTAAGGGGTTTGGACAGTATAGGGATCAGCATGAGTAGAAAGTCGCGTGCAACGGGGCCGCGGGAGGGGGGGAGGCATGCAGTTAGCAAGTTCAGAAGAGCAGTCAGCATGAAAATATCGATAGAAGATAGAAAGAGAGGCAACATGGCGGCGGAAATTAAGAGGTAGAAGACTATCAGTAAGAGGAGGAGAGCTGATGAGACGAAGAGCCTTAGACTACACTCTGTCCAAAAGAGCTGTGTGAGTGGAGCCCCCCCACACGTGAGATGCATACTCCATACGAGGGCGGACAATGCCCCTGTATATGGATAGCAACTGTGCGGGGGAGAAGAACTGGCGGAGACGATACAGAACGCCCAACTTCGAGGAAGCTGATTTAGTGAGAGAAGAGATGTGAAGTTTCCAGTTAAGATTTTGAGTTAAGGATAGACCGAGGATGTTTAGTGTTGAAGATGGTGACAGCTGAGTGTCGTCGAAGAATAGGGGATAGGTGTTTGGAAGATTGTGTCGAGTTGATAGGTGGAGAAATTGAGTTTTTGAGGCATTGAAGGACACAAGGTTCCTTTTACCCCAATCGGAAATGATAGTAAGGTCTGAGGTTAAGCGTTCTGCAGCCTCCAGCCTGGAGTCATGTAATTCCTGTTGAGAGGGTCTTCTGTTGAAAGAAGTTGAATAATGCAGAGTGGAGTCATCAGCGTATGAGTGGATAGGACAGTTTGTTATGGAAAGATCATCATTGATGAATAACAGGAAGAGAGTGGGTGATAGGACAGAGCCCTGTGGAACACCACTGTTAATAGGTTTATGAGAAGAACAGTGACCGTCTACCACAGCAAAGATAGAACGGCCGGAAAGGAAACTGGAGATAAAGGAACAGAGACAAGGATAGAATCTGAAAGAGGGCAGCTTAGAAAGCAAAAACTTGTGCCAGACTCTATCGAAGTCTTTCGATATGTCTAGTGCAACTGAGAAAAGAATCAGTTAAGAGAGCAAGAAGATCGCCAGTAGAACGCCCCTTGCGGAACCCATACTGACGATCTTCTTGCTCTCTTAACTGATTCTTGGTCATCCTCTCTTAGCCGTTGCGGTGAAACTTTCTCAGTTGCACTTGACATATCGAAAGCCTTCGATAGAGTCTGGCACAAGTCTTTGCTTTCTAAACTGCTCTCTTTCGGATTCTATCCTTCTCTCTGTTCTTTTATCTCCAGTTTCCTTTCCGGCCGTATAATAAGCAGGAAAAATAATATCACTCATGTTAGGTAGGACTGTCATAGTCTACGTGTAGGGCCGTCATGGTAAGTGTGGGCAGTCTACATACACATACAGTCAGCCAGCCAGACCGGACAACCCTTTGCCGGCGCATGAGGGGGTGGGGGTAGTGACGTCACGCGCGCCGAGACTCCTACTCACCTCACCTGCCCCGCACGATGACACATTCTCATAAATACTCCTGACGTTCGCTTACATTATCTTCTAACTATAATTTGACAATTGCATTCCGTTCAGGAAACATTCCTTTATGAAATGCAATCGTTTATAACAGTATTCCTTTAAATACTTACTCAGGAAATAATTATAGATAAATAGTGTTATAAACATATCGTAACACAGCTTTCACTTCAACTCACCGAAACGTCTTTATTATTGGTTTTTGCTATTTTTCCCCTTAGTATCGAAAGTTCTGCATTCACTGGCGAGTCAAATGGTACAAACAGAAATTGTCTATCACGTGTCTGAGGCAAGATAAACGATAAGATAAAGATATAAAGTGAGAGCCGTGCCTTCAGGCAATTTGTAAGGAGGCTGCTGATGACTGGCTCGCTCTCTCGCTTACTGGGAGGGGAGAGGCTGAGTAATGGATGCTCTCGTGGTACATATTTATATTTTATTCGTTATATCTTGCCTCAGACACATGGCAGACAATTTCTGTTTGTACTATTTGACTCGGAAGTGAATGCAGAACTTTCGGTACTCAGGGAAAAAATAGCAATAACCAATAATAAAGACTTTTCGGTGAGTTGAAGGGAAAGATGTGTTCCGAAATGTTTATAACACTATTTATCTAGAATTATTTCCTGAGTAAGTATTTAAAGGAATACTGTTATAAACGAATACATTTCATAAAGGAATGTCTCCTGAACGGAATGCAGCTGTCAAATTATAGTTAGAAGATAATATAAATGAACTACATAACTATTTATGAGAATGTGTCATCGCGCGGGGCAGGTGAAGTGATTAGGAGTCTCGGCGCGCGTGACGTCACTGCGCCGACTGGACTCACTTTCGACAGAAGGTGTAAAGTGGCTGGCTGACTGTGTGTATGTAGACTGTGAGTGTGGGGCTGTCATGGGTTGGGACCGTCTTGACTATATTTCATTAATTTGCACAAAAAATATCCCAAAACATTCAAATGAATTTAAAAACCATCAAATGAGAAAAAAAAGGAAAAAACACTATGATAAAAATTTACCCTCCTCTTAACCCACACCACATGCTGTGCTTCGCAACCACACACTCCTGGCATGGCTGTCCTCGGGGGTAGACAACCTGGCCCACTCTCATCCCCAGAAAACAGACAGGCCTCCAGACCACAGTGTGTGTGTGTGTGTGTGTGTGTGTGTTTAGGTGCTGCCTGTAGCGGCGGTAGGCTTTCTTGAGGGACCTTATAGACAACCAGCCCGTTAGTGGAGCAGGCTAATTTTATTTATAGTGGCTGCCATGATGTATGACTTGCTTGGCCCATGCTGCCCCACGGTGCTCCTCTTGACCGAAGTCGCTGAAGTTAAGGCTGATTAAAGATCCGGACAGCATGTGGGGTAATCTTCCGCCACTCGTCAGTGACTTGAAAAATCAGTTTGTTTCGGTGGGGACTCGAACATAGTCCACGCTAGGTTCTTGGGCTCACCACGACTGCACACTAACCACCTGGCCACTGCTTCCCCAACATACTTACTGACACACCTAAGGTAGACCTCCATAAAACACTGGCGCTGGATACATCAAACCACTTACGAGTTCTGTTGTGTTAAGTCTTCTAATAATGCACTACAAATACTCCTGGTTTTTAGACACCTACAATTGCCATCGGAGCCCTCTAATCAAAAGGAGCATACGCAATGGGCAGATTTACCAGAAGAAATACCATGACAAATCTTGTAAGTGGTCTGATGAATCTAGCCCTTAGTTGATGGGTTAAGCCCCAAAATAAGGCTCTTGACTTCAAGTCATGATGCAAAGGTTTCCTTGTGCATGAAAGTTCCTTAGGGTAATAGAAAAAAAATTATCCAAAGACACAAGTGAGATCTCATTTTGTATATGAAATATAAGCCTTTTAAAAATGGCCGCCGAAAAGACACTAGATCCCATATCTTTGCTTCTTGTATAGCTATAATGACAAAAATGGTGTCAAAGTGTACATTTTTGGGGTCAAGGAATCCATTAAAAAAGTTTTTAAGGTAAAAAAAGCAAACTTTTTCTCTGTGCAATAACTATGAAGGTAAAACATGGAAAAATATGGCTAAAATTTATATTTATAATTTGGACGTTTTTTCCGTCAGGTTGATTTGACATTTTCCTTCAAATGCATTGTGAATAAGCTCTCATATCCTATTCACCTGGATCTTAAGGTTTTGAAACTTTGATGCAGCTGCCTACGGTTATATTATGGTTACCTTTGGATACACTACAAACACAGGCAATTGATAGACAAATTGTTACAAAATGTTTATTGTTTTATGGGTGCAAGTGAAGTGATCTTGAAAAACCTAGGGGAGATATTTTCCCTCAATGCTTAGTGTCTAAACATCACACTGCAGATTTGTATTCAGATATCTGCACCACTGCGAGAACACGAAGCTTTACATCCGCAGAGAGACATGCAAGGCTGCCTCTGCATGCAGCATTTGCACGGTGCCCTACAGTCTGTTTTGCACTGACAAATGACCATCTCTGGCAAATTCTGTGAAATAGTTGGAGTTGTTGTGTAAACAGGGGTTGGTGCTGCATCTGCGGAGTCCTGCTGCCATCCCCACTGCAGTGGTGATACTGGAACTGGATCTTTGACCAGTGTGTTTCCCCACACATGTCCACTCTGGAATCAAAGACATTGTTAAAGATAAATGTATATATACAAAGATACAAATATGTGCAGGCATTTTTCTGAGAAATTTGCATGTTATACATTTAAACAAAACTCTTTTACCTGATAAGCTACTCGAAGGAGGTGCTGATGGAGTGCATCACTGCTTGGGGGCATGTTGTTGAAATCTCTTCCTTTGTGAAGGAAAAGGAAGAGCCTAGCAGCATCCACAGTTGTAATGTTCTCACTGGATACACCATACATCTTTATCACAAATCTCTGAAGTACTGTTGTGTGCCTTTGAATCATATCATATGTAGGACTGGGACCTGACAGCTGTTGCAGAGGCAAGGTAAGTTCAGGCAAGGACTGCCACACAGACCAGGCTGTCCTCTTACCTTTACCAAAAAAAGCTGATGTGGTATCACACCCTGTCATTGCGTGAAATGCTGGTAATGCCATTGCTTTAGATGGTCCAAGACTTTGAGAAATGACATGTGCTGGAATGTACCTGTAGGGAAAAAGAAATGAGTTATTCACTGACCAAATGAAATACATGCTATATCATAAGTATATCTAATACATTTGAACTGACTGTACCTGAAGTGGCGACCTGTTCCAAAGGCAATCCATAGTTCTTCAATCTTGTTCCCAAGGGTCACGAAGGTGGTAATGCCAAGCACCACAACATCACTGTCATTGCTGCGAACAATCACTTTATGATGTCCAGCAAGGGTAGCTGCAGCCACATGCAGAAATACCCGAGTATCTGCTTCCTCATGTGTGCAAGGAGCTAGTGCATTAAGGTCTATGCCAGCTGGTGAACTTACACAATCCCCAAGCATAGTGGTGAAAAGTTCCTTTCCCTGAAACAAAAAATTGTAAATGTGGGTGTGCCAATGAAGTTGTATTTATTGACTACAGCATTTAGTAAAATGACTCTAGAGATACATCAATTTCTTTATCAATACCTGTGGAAGTTGCATGAGCTTCAAACTTTTGGCCAGCTCCACAAACAACTCCTGCTTGTTCAGGTCAACACGTAGGAAGGCAGCCCAATTTCCCGGAGTTTTGGTTGAGAGAGTAACCCTCCTTCTTGCACCTGTGCCTCTTTGCTCTCGAGTTCTTGACTTCAGACTTGTCTTGGAGTACACATCCCAGACAATATCCACACGATCATTGGTTTTAAACCAGGAAAGTATGTATGGTGCAAAGACATCTGAGAAATAGCATCCAATGGTCTCTGCACTTCCAGGGCGAAGCATCTGAACAAGGACAGCACCATCCAGCACAGCTGCAGTTGTCACTGGTCTGTGGTTATCAAGATCTCTTGGAACAATGCAGTCTAGAATCTCACTCTTGGTACCATGATGCATTTGTCCCTTCCGAGTGAGAGAAGGTGGATGTGGAGAATTTTCATGTGAGAACACTTCCTCATTAATGTTGCGACCAGAATGAACAGCCAACAGTAGTTGGGTCACTTTTGCTTGCTGGTCCTTGACAACAGCCACCTCTGATTTTTTGTGTGATTGGTCACTGGAAGCCTTGAACAATTTTAGCCTGGTGTGGGTTACTGGAGCGGTGAATGCCTCTTCCTGTGATCTGATTCGCTTGTCAACAAATTCTTGGTATCTCTTGCTTCCAATGTCCTTCACCTTCCTCACATTGTCAACAACGTCTTGGGGCATGATGACTGATTCATCTAAGTCCAGCAGGTCCCCACTGTCCTCCATGAAGGGATTTCCAAGGTCCTCAAAGGCATCCACTAGTGCAAGAACAGCAGTCTGAAAAAAAGGCAAGTACCAATTTACAAATCATGCATATCACTGAAGATCACAAAGGTTTTCTCAAGTTGCAATACACCAGAAAATTACCTTGTAATCAGCTTGAAACTTTCGGTATTGTTCATGGTGCCTCTGTTCTTCTGACTTCTTTGTGCCCTCAAATTCTCGCACTAGGCGTGCCATCTCAGGGCGAACAACCTGCTCCCTGCAAACTGTGGTTGGATCATCCGGGTTCTCAATGACCCCAGCATGATTCTTGAGCCAGTCAATGAGTTGCTCATGCATCTGGTCATGTGGGATCTTGGAGAATGCTCGTCTTGACTTCTGTCCCATAAAGTGACCTTTCTGGAACTCCACAAACAGAGCAGGATGTTTTTCTTCCAGTGTTGCCATATCACGGATATGGATGGGCAAGTTCCGAGCATAGTGAGTATGATCCAGTGCAAATACCCATGGCATCAGAGAATCGAGTGTCTCCATGTAGAGAGAGAAGTCTGCTGAGCGACAAGACTTGACAAACTGAAAAGAAAACAGACAAAAATGTGTTTTACATCACAGGATTATGTGGAGGATCCACTCTTAAATAAAGAATATGAATTGGAATAAGGCAAGAAAGAGACATATGACTTGAATAACATTTCTTACTTGAAGAATGAGAAGATCCAGCTCCATGGATTTGAACCAGAATTCTGCTTGGGGCTGTGATGCACAGAGCTCCTTAAGCCATTCATCAAAGGGCTTAGAGATGAGGTAATTTAGCTCACTATCATCGTTTGTTACCTTCTCAATAAACTGATCGTAAGCCTTCTTCATAAGGATATAGAGAGCACCTGATGGATGTACCTGGTTCTGCAGATGTGATGAACACCAATAAAAGACTGAGCTTTGCCGCTAGTTGAGATGCCACTATTGGTAAGAGCTGTGGTCCACCCACTGCCATTTAGCCAGTCACCAGACACACTCCACAGCATCTTTTCTGTATGCATTGGACCCAAGGTTACCAGGAAGGAATCCTCACCGAGTTCGGTCTGGGGAAACTTCCACTGAAGTTTTTTGGCCAGCGTAAAGAGTGGTTGATCAGCTACTATGACTGGTGTCTGACCTGGATTTAGGTAGTTGATTGCTTCACAGAGGACTTTCATTGCATGCCAAGCCATAGTGGGGCTTGTAGGGGACTCCGTGAACAATGGCAACATGTAAGACTCGGCAGGGGGGGATGAAACAGGCTCTGTGTTGCTAGCATGATATGCAGCCCATGAGATCCATTCTCCAGCTTCAAGGTTCTCTTTCCCTAGAAGGTTTCTGACTCTCTCCAGCCACTTATATCCTTCTTCAATTATGTTGGTGAGTGGACGGGAGGCTGGATAGGGATGACTGTTGGTATTCAGGGAAGGAACATACAATGTCTCATTATTAGGCAGTGAAACATCCAGATCCATGGTTGTGTAGTGAGATGGCAGAGATTTCACATGCTTCTTCCCCATTTGAACTTGATCCAGAATGTCAATGAGATTTTTAGATTGTTGATAGTCTGAAGAGAAATGCTGATGCAGGTTCCATGGAGGGCTGATGTTGCAGTTGTCGATGACGGGTTATGGTCAACGTTATCAAAACCACCAGTGGTAAACACCCCCTTGACTGCCTGAGGTGGGACCACGACACCAATCTGCTCCCAGTGATTGATCACTGAATTTGCTATATCTGTGCTAAATGTTTTCAGCCGGTCATATGACACACACAGTCCTCGTTGATGCATAGTTTGCACAAGAGATGCACTGCCAGTTTGCAGGTGGAGTTTCATCGCCAGATATAGTGAAGCTGGTGTTTCCCTATCTTTTATGTGGCGTGGCACACTGCCAGGCTTCTTGGATCTGCATCTCACAGAGTTGAATATTATCTGCTGCCCAATGGATGCTGCAACCTGGGATTTCTCAGGTCCAGGGGGTGGCTGATCAATACCTGATCCATCAAGAAGCATGTGTAGGAACGATCTCAGCATAGGAGGGATTGAATCAGCTTCACTGGAGGTTGAAAATGAGCCTGTAAAAGCCTGCTTCATAGGGAGAAACTCTTGCCGGAGGATTTTGGCTGCTCTGAGGATGATGGAGACATCAGTAGATCTGTTGCCTTTTATGTCAATGACAGCTTTGCTAAGGTCATCATCAAACACAAAGGACCAACCACGATTCACTCGCACTGATTTGATGTCTGGAATCAGACGTTCAATATCCTCCCGAAGACGTGTTGTATTGCACTTGATGGATGGAAATCCAAGACCAACAGTGCGCTTGTCATATAGGGCTGTCAAGTCAGCCATTGCCAGTGTTTCTCCTGAGCCACGATAGTTTTCGATGAAGTCAAGTAACTCATTAAGAACATATGCTCTGATGACCTGAGTTTCATTATTTTCATTTGTGTCACATCCAACAGTTTCTGCTTTTCTATAGAGCCTTGTAAGGCATGCACGATGATAAACAGCATCAATGGCAACCATGTCACCAGCAGCTAGTTTAGCCAAGAGACTCCTGTCACCAACCACTTGAGCACATTCTTTTACTTTTCTATCTAACCCAAGGGTGGCAGCTCTCCTTAGTTCCTTTTTGTTGCCCACTTCACCACAGAAGATACATGATGTGTTGACTGGTGCACAGAATGATGTTGAAGGCATGGATGAAGCTTGTGTGGTTGACTTGGCACCACTGCTGAGGCGTCGTGTTTTTACTGGGCTAATGGACTCTTCGTGCTTTTTCTTGCTCTCTCAACTTTTTGATTGTCAGTGGCATTCCTGCAACTTTTGTGCCATACTACAGAATTAGACATCATCAACTGTACTACATTCTGAGCACCACCACCACCATCACCCATGCTACTACCACTAACACCGCCACCACTATAGTCATGCACTACAATGAAATCAGGCAATTCACCTAATTCCTTCAGCTCCTGAATGTTATCTGTAACTTCTTTATAACATGCATATAGTTTTTCAGGATTATTTCTCAGCTTTATAGATGATGAGGGGTTTAAAGTCTTTTCATTGCTTTTCTCTAACTGACATATAAAGCATAAACTCCAGTCACGAGTGCCCGTGATGCCAGTTGTGCTTTTGGACTTGCTCATGGTGAAAGGAAAGTCTTAAGTACTAATCTGAAACAAAAGATACCGAACATGAGATGGACAAAATGATACATAACACACTTTTATGAAAATGAGAAGAAACATAAAGGCTCACGAGAATATATATGAATAATTGGACCGATAATACTTAAAATTTTACTGATGTTTCATACAGCATTATGCCTATGACTGTCATGGTAGGGAGACAACTATTATTTTTGTCATTATAGCTATAATAGAAGCAAAGATATGGGATCTAGTGTCTTTTCGGCGGCCATTTTTAAAAGGCTTATATTTCATATACAAAATAAGATCTCACTTGTGTCTTTGGATATTTTTTTTTCTATTACTCAAAGGAACTTCCATGCACAAGGAAACCTTTGCATCATGACTTGAAGTCAAAAGTGTCTTAAGTGATAGCTGACCTAAGCACTAGCTAATAACTTACTCCCCCAGCCGTAACCCTGGAGGCACATAGTCACCTCACCAACAGCCACAAACAACTTGCACTGCTGAGGTTTTAGAGCCTAACCAGCCCCCTAAATCACTGGAGAAAAAAAAAAATCTATGTGTGTGTGATACTGCCTTTATGTACCACTGAAGTACTTCAATTAGAATAGGGACTTGGAAAATATAGGAAAAGTAGATTAGGGTATGTTGGCAATGGGAAGAGGAGGGAAAAACTAAAAAAAAAAAAGTCTCCACCATTACTGATTAAGAACCATCGATATGAAACATTCATAAAAAAGTTTGTCATTATTGTTCATATAATCTGTAGCAGGTGGCCGGCCAGCAGCAATCATTTTTTGTGTTAGCATCCACAATTTTTATGATGTACATTTTGTCTTAGGTTGTGAAAGAAATGAGAGATATGGTCTGGAACAATTTCACAACCAATCAGCTTATCTGGGCATGAGGTTGGTGAAGAAAGGGCATGAAAAAACTAAGCACCAAAAAATTGCCAGAGCAAACCAGTTAGTGGACAGGCTAGGTAGTGTGGCAAGGCAAATATGCATGTATTAAGTGTATTGGTATTGTGAATTTGAACCTCAACTGTAATTATTTTGAAAGCAAACCTTAAGTACATTGGTACGTATTCTGTGCCTGATATGAAGGTGGTTTGCTTTATGTTCTGCGATTTTTTTTTTGTCCCTTCAGACTATCTTATGCACCTTTGAAACACATTGCAAGGGATGTCATGGTACATGGTGCTATGTAATAGTGATTGTTAGGTGATATGTATCTTATCATATAATTCATCACTACTAGCAGCTATATCTGTACCCAACAAACTTTGTAGGTTTAAAAAATATATAAGAAGACCTTTAAAGATATTTTTATTTCTCCATTAATTCCAATTTCTGTTTTGAAGGATCAAAGTATTATAATTTCTAATTACTTCACTAGTTTTACCTTTTGGCTTCTACAAAAAAACCTTAATTCCCATTCTGACAGAAACTGTGTTAAAATATTTGGCTAACAGCACGATAAAAAAAAAAATTGATCATACAAATCCCCCTCTGCAGTGCAGTGGTTAGCTTCCCTGACTACAAATCTGAGGACCTGGGTTATAATCCCGGCCTGGGCAGTCAGTGTGCAGCCCACCCAGGTGTTCATCCTTTCGGGATGGTAAATGGGTTCCTGGAGAAAGTAACCTTTTCTTATACATGAAACACTTAAATAATATGTGTTATCGTCTCATCAATCCCCCTTTTCACACACAAGGTACCTTGCTTTGTCCCTAGACCTGCCCACTTATATGTGTTACAAGTCCACCTATTCTCATTCATCTTTTTTAGGCTAACTTTGTACCCTAAAATTGCTTTACCTATTCTTCCCTCAAAAGTGCTCCACCCTACATCTCCTCGCTCTGCATCCACCGCTGCATACCTGTTGGCACCCAGAGCCAGGCTGCCTACTCTGTTCTGTATTAACTCTAATTTATCAAGCTCTTCGTCTGTCCACCTTATGCATTCTGATTTATACATGTACTGCCATGCCCTTCCATATCCCAAAACCACGTCATACCTGTTAGGTCTACACCTAGTTACACTTCCTAACCTTGCTACCCACTGGTTTGCCCTATAAATTCTATTCTATTTTGTCCTATCTGTCCTTAACGATTCAGGGCTGGAGCCAACACAACGCTTAGCCTCAGACCTTACTATTATTTCCGACTGGGGCAAGAGGAACCTGGTGTCCTTCAACGCTTCAAAAACACAGTTTCTCCACCTATCCACTCGACACAAGCTTCCAAACAACTATCCCCTATTCTTTGACAACACTCAGCTATCACCTTCTTCAACACTAAACATCCTCGGTCTATCTTTAACTCAAAATCTCAACTGGAAACTTCATATCTCATCTCTTACTAAATCAGCTTCCTCGAGGCTGGGCGTTCTGTACCGTCTCCGCCAGTTCTTCCCCCCCGCACAGTTGCTATCCATTTACAGGGGCCTTGTCCGCCCTCGTATGGAGTATGCATCTCATGTGTGGGGGGGCTCCACTCACACAGCTCTCCTTGACAGAATGGAGTCAAAGGTTCTTCGTCTCATCAACTCTCCTCCTCATACTGATAATCTTTTACCTCTCCAATTCCGCCGCCATGTTGCCTCTCTTTCTATCTTCTATCGATATTTCCATGCTGACTGTTCTTCTGAACTTGCTGACTGCATGCCTCCCCACCCTCCCGCGGCCCCGCTGCACACGACTTTATACTCTTGCTCATCCCTATACTGTCCAAACCCCTTATGCAAGAGTCAACCAGCATCTTCACTCTTTCATCCCTCACGCTGGTAAACTCTGGAACAATCTTCCTTCATCTGTATTTCCTCCTGCCTACGACTTGAACTCTCAAGAGGAGGGTATCAGGACACCTCTCCTTCCGAAATTGACCTCTCTCTTTGGACACTCCTTTGACCTCTATTCAGGAGCAGTAAGCAGCGGGCTTTTTTTTAATATTTTTCTTTACGCCCTTGAACTGTCTCCTTAGCTGTAAAAAAAAAAAAAAAAAATCCTCGTCAAGTATGATTCTTAGCTATTTGTATGAACTTGTACGGTTTATGCTCATCTCTCCTAGCGCCCAGCAGGTCCTTCCCTCATCTATAGCCTTGGCATTTAATACCAAAACCCGACTTTTCTCACTAGTAAACTTCATATCAAACTCCCTCCCATACTGGCTGCCATATTCAACATTTGCTGCTGTTCCTCACTCATGATTACTATAAGGCATCTGCATACAGGAGACATCCTAACCGTTCGCTCCCCACCGTTATCCCATAACCTGGTGTCCTCAACCTCTCTGCCAGCCCTTCTGTCTACAGCCCGAACAGTAGAGGGGACAGTACACACCCTTGCCTAACTCCTCAATGGCTATTGATTCACTCTCTACATCCCCTATGTTATAAATTGCACGTGTGTTCTCGTACATACTATTTATTATCCCAACTACCTTCTCACTCACTCTTATCCTATATAGTCAGCAATCGACTTAGCAAACCCGTATTTACACCGATGGCGGTGTTTTGTTTACGGCTTGAAGGTCAAATCTTCACCTATGTCCTACTAAGATTTTGCATCAAAACATCCCTGTTTACTCTATATATCCCAGAATTTCTAACGTTTCTTCTTAAATGTATAATTTAAGTTACTAAATTAGCTTATAAAGATCAGAATAATAGCTTTCGTCATAAAGAGCTGATACATCCCGTGGCTGAGATCATATACGTATTATCTGGCTTATTTTGCGATATTTCTTGCTCTACGCTTAATGAGGGTCACTAAAAATGTTCCTAATAATATATTATTTAGTTTAATAATATATATTTGACGTAAAGATTTTTTTTTCAGTTGACCGAGTATAATTGTGTGGAATTAAGTCAGCAAGCGAATCCGGCAGTTTTTGGGGAGTTTGTAAACCAGGCAATTGGGCCTAGCGGTTGGCCCCAGCCCGTTCGTGGTGCAGGCTAGTGTTTATAATGGCATCATCTTGTTTGGTTCATGTTGTCCCCCCGGAGGTCACCTTTGCTCCACTGTAGTTTCGCTATAGTCCAGGTTGTTGGGTGGTCTTCAGGACAACATGTAGGTGGTGTTTTTGTTATGGATAATTAAATAATGGCCTAATTTTAATGAAATTTTACTGACTAAGTTGTTTGATATCTACTTACGTGTGCAGAGTATGTTAAGGCGATATATGAAATATAGTAGAGAAAAAAAAAGAAAAAAATGCTGGAAACTAGGCCTAATTTGCATGACATCTTCTCAATAGTAGATAGATATATTGGCATTTGAAAATTATCAGTGCTTTATTTATTCACTGATTAATGATTCCCCCCCAAAATATTTTGAAATAAGGGATTTTTTGCAGGGAAAATAATATAAAAGTTAAAAAAATACACTGCGTGAAAATTTGCATTTAGGCATTAAACAAAAATATTTACGATCTGTTATTTATAAAAAAAAAACTTTTTGTGAGAGTTGAAGAAAATTTCATGACAAACACAACAAAAAAATTAAGTAGAAAGCATGAAAACTAAGTATGGAGTTACAGTTTAAAGATAAATAACTTAAATTTGAGGAAAGCGGGCATTTCTTGCAGTGACTGGGAGCTCAGAATACACCAGTAGCTGAGTCTGCTGTTCCTCATTTTCCGTTTGTATGGAGTGTTTGTTTCCTTGATCTTGAAGTACTTGTACATATATGTTGTGAGTTTTATGCCAAAATCTTCTACAAGGTAGCTTGCAATGTAGCCAACATTATAATTACTCACAGCGGTTGTGGATATGCGTATCGCCCCCAAAACACCTGGAAACTATTCCTGAAACGTTCCTTCATGTTTAGTGTGCCTAACTCATTTTCAGCAGTTTTATTGAATTTTCGCTCAGAATACAGTCCTCCTTCCCTTATTAAGCCATTCGGCGATGATTGAAAATTGTCAGCTTGTAGCGGCGGGCGGGATTTGAATCGGGTTCCTCCAGGACCCCACACCTGCACGTTGACCATTAAACGACCGCTTCCCTTGTCACCAAGCGCCTTTCCAAGATTGTGTGGTATCACTGGAATGACTTCGTGCCTTAGCAGCGAATAATTCATGAAAATAAACCGAGTCTTGTTACTGACTTAATCCCTGAACACCGAATCCGGCTATATGGGGGAGTTGTACGCTTCCCGGGCGTCGGTCCTGCTCTTTTTTTTTTTTTTGCATGAGATAACCCTGAGTGGGAGATCAAGGGGACGCCCTTATACCTTATGGATAGGGTAACTTGATCGATTCCGCCAAGAGTGGCTTAGAATGGGAAGTGT
Organism: Eriocheir sinensis; assembly: GCF_024679095.1. NCBI lineage: Eukaryota > Metazoa > Arthropoda > Malacostraca > Decapoda > Varunidae > Eriocheir > Eriocheir sinensis. The sequence continues at coordinate 3,534,592 of NC_066522.1, read as the reverse complement.
AGCTGCTTGGGGGGTCCGATGGACCATCGGGGGTTGAGGGAATGGGTGAGTAAAGCGACGCGCCCCCTGGCGCATCTTTCCGGTTTGTTAGCTTTGAAGCGTAAACGCTCCAATCCACACTTCAGAAGACAGAACGAGGGGGAGAAAAATAGTAGGGAAATGGTAATCTAAGAACTGAGAAAAAAAATCACGCAACGAACACACCTGAACGAAAGCCAAACAACAAACCACCATCATCGCTATCACAACAAAAGTTAGTCGACCATTAACTGGTGCCTGGCCTCTTTCCTCAACTCTGCCCCGCTGTCACTCGATCAGTCACTCCAAATTGTATTCGTTTGCTCAAATACACCACCAATTTTTTTTTTTTCTCGTGCAGGCTTTTCGTTTTGTTCTACTTTCATCCTCCCTCCGAATCACCGCTACAAAGAGAGAGAAAAAAAAGAGGAAAGTATAACAGCCAACCGTTTGTGTATATACGTGTGTTTGTTTGGTGAGGGAAGAAAAGAGTATAGGAGAGAATGACTAGAAGGGCACAGAGAGGGATAGAGGGAGATGGAGAGATTAAGGAAAGAAGGTGGGTAGGAATTCCCTGCTGCGATGCTTCAAAAGTCTCTTCTCTCTCCCTCACCCACTCTCTTCCAATCAATCAACATTCATGGCTTGCTTCAGTGCCCAATTGACTGAGGAGAAATAGGACTGGCATCGAAGGACCGAGTTTCAAACATGGAGCAAGGGATTGGAGGTGGATGAGATGCCTGATTGGTTGAGGAGCAGGTGAAGGGTCTTGGTGGGGGTAGATGATTGCTTGCTGGAAGGACGGAGGAGCAGATGTTGGTGGTGGAGGAATAGGTGCATGTGGTGGATAACTGAATCGTTGGTGGTGGAGAAGACAAAGATGGTGGAAAGGCAGATGAACTTGTGGGAAGATGACTGCTTATTGGAAAGTTGGAGGGTGAGCAGATGGTGGTGGTGGTAGTGGAGAAGCAGGTGTATGTATTGCAGAAACTGAGCAGCAGGCGTTTTGAAAAATGAAGTACAGTGCATGTGGATGAGATGACTACTTACTGGACAGGTAGAATAATGGTAGACGGCGGTAGAAAAATAAATGAATAGCTTGGCTGGAGAGAAAGGAGTGGAAAGATAAATGAAGAACTGGTGATAATGAAGGAGGAACATAAGAATGCTGTTCTAAAAGTTAATGCTTGTTAAAAAAATGAGGAAAGTAGTGAAGAAGTTCAATAATAGGATGACCTTTGGATATTATAGGATATTAACCTGCAGAGCAGGGAGTCATGCAACAAGATGCAGAGGAAGTAGAGTGTGAATGGATAAGTAAGTGTTAGTGTTAGTAATGAGATGGATGGAAATCTGTTTTCATGCAAAACAGCATATCTTAAGATATTAGGTGAGATGAAAATCAGCAGAGGATGGCGAAAGCTGTGAAAGTTACTATGGGAGTTGGTTAAATTTTAGAACTGTGAATTTATTATTTGGATCCCACCCATCAACCTCAAAACACGAAAATACACACACACACACACACACACACACACACACACACACACACCATGTCCATGTCCGATTTCCCTTTTCCTTCTCTCCCTCCCTTTATCTTTCTTTCTTTCCCTCCACGCCCCCTTCCTTTTTCTCTTCAGTATCCTTTGATCCACTTGCTTTCCCTTTCTATGTTCTTCTAATATAGCCCTACTGAGCGCCTGCAGCTTTACATTAACGACCTAAAAAACTAGGGACCCAAACAAAAACAAAATATTTATCTCTCTCTAATGCCTCAAGGAAAGGATGACAGAAAAAAAAGTTAGGCTGCTCATTATAAACTTTCCTGGCGACGACAATTACTCACGGCTTTTAGGCAAAACAGAAG